>NC_051051.1:9749610-10051110 GCF_904848185.1 Acanthopagrus latus
AGCAGGTGAATGGAACTGATCCATTACTGATTGTATTATTTACACCTGTCCATTTTCTATTGTGACATGTGAATGAAAGAATGTCCTCAGTGAAAATGGCATAGAAACTGCTTATCTTATGATTGTAGTAGTGTGACTTTATATTAAATGGGCTGTTTGGAAGATACGTTTTTATTTTTAAGTGAAAAAAAAGATGTTGATAGAGTTTTAGATCCACAAATGTAAAAAAAACAAAAAACAGAAAGACACAAATACTAATATCCTCTACAGCTTTCTATCAATACAGTTATTCAAATTAGTTGACAATAAGAATGTGTTGGAAGGCCCCTTACAATGCAAATGGTTATCTAACCTTGTTGTCATGTCAACATTGTCTCTCATCAGTACTCTGACAGTAGAAATATTTAGATTCCTTTTCATTCACAGATACATTGCAAACATTTTTGCCATAAAACAGACAACAAATCTGTATATTTAATCACTCATCATCATCACTCAGGTTACAATGGTCTCCCTGGGCCACAGTTATTTCAGACACAATCCAATGCAACAGTCCAGTAATAAAGCTTATCTTTGTGAGGCTTAAAATGTTCAGTTTTTATGGGCTTGCGGTGCGAGAGGTTCACTCAGCTCGGAAAGGTTCGAGGCCAGTTGGCAATGTTGTTGCTTTGCATTATTGTATATTGAGAGATGTTAACCATTAGAAGTAAGACGGAAGACAAATGATAAACACATCACAATTTATTGCAGTTCATTAAAACAGACACTTTTTGTTGTGCTGTCAATATTCAATTTAATTAATCAATATCGACACATTTGGTCAAGAATTTGCTCACCTGGAAAATTGTTTGCTGCTGCTGCTGTACTTGGGCCACAATCTTAACTTATACATTGATTGTTTTTTAATTCCACATTTAAATATAGATTCTAATTCTTAAAAGGTTATAAATACCTCCGATAAATACACAGTGTGTCCTGTTGCAACCTGTTAACATCGACAGAACAGGGACAATGCGCCACTAAATACAGCTGCCCATCCGTCAACACGGTAACGTTTGTCCTCTTTCTCATGTTAATGTCATTCTGTGTCTTTATTTGCATATTTTCACAATAACATCAGTATCATGGACTGGAGGAGGTTTAAAGTAAAGCCACCAGCAGATGTCACTACAGACCTTCGAGTGGAACTCTGTCAGCCACCAGGGCTATGTCACATCCACCTGCTTCATTCAATATTCTGGTGATTTAACAAAGGCAGTTCCAAGCTTGTGACACGACTATTTGTTTATTTTTTAATCCATCTGTTCTCTTGCCTTGTAAAGACTATATTTTTTTACATTTCTAATTGACAAAGCGGGCTGCTAAATGAAACAGGGTGATGACATACAGGGTGTCATCAAATCAGCCACTCGTCTTCTGTTGTGTGAAATGTAGACCAGGACAACATTGTTGCATATAATGTGCTCAGTTGAAATCCTAACTTAGATGCAAACCAGACCTTTTTTGTGCAACATTCACATTCTTATTTGGGTTTGAAAATTCCACCTATTAAACATTACAGCTGAGAAAAGTTCTTGTCAGCAGTCTTTTAAACATGTGCTATGTAGCTGATACTGACCTCTGAAAATGTCCAAAAAAAGGAGCAATCAGACCTGACATTAATATATTTACTGACCTGTGAGCACAACTGTCACAGAAAGGGACATTTTTCACAAGAGCAAAGCTTTCACAGAATAATCCTAGATTCATACTGTTAATCATGCTCTGCTCTGATCTCACATTCTTGTCAAACGTGCCACAGTCCTCATTCGGCATTGTGCTGTTTTATGTGATCCCGTTAACTGCTTTTTATTGGCAAGAACATAAATATTTAAACCTTGAACCTCAGGACATTGTGGCCCCTTTGACTCATTAAGGGTAAATGTATAACATGATTTTAACAAGCCTTGATTGCAAATGTTGAGTAAGGAGTTAAAGTTCAGGGCCAGTGTGGGAAATATAGATCAGAACAAGGTGGTCAGGAAACAAAGGCACGTTTATTGCAGAGGTATCAACAGAAGGGAGTGGACTGTTACTCAGCGGTGCATCACTGTATGAAATAGCAACAAGCTTCAGGATAATTTCAAGGTCATATTTTCAAAACTCAGATCCTCCTGCCACACTCTACAGCAGTGGGATCCATGCTGCATTTGTTTTGATTTTAAAGGACATTTTGGGAAATATGCCTGTTCTTCCATTATTGCCAGGAGTCAGCCGAGAAGACTCTTGTGTCTGTACAGCAAAGATGAATTTACCACCAGTAGCCAGCTAACTACGTGTACCAGAAAGACTGGAGACAGAGGAAACAGCTGGCCTGGCTGTCACGTGATAGCCAGTCTACAACCTAGCCAGCCCCTATAAAAGCTCATTAATTACTATATCTGTATAAAACCAACACTCTTTGGTTGGTAAGCTGGCTTTTCTGCTTTGATTCCAGTCTTTGTGCTAAGCTAAGCTCACCACATGCAGTTTGTGAGATGTAATATATAGCAATGTTTCTCAAACTTTTCTGGTACATCCTGTACCACCTCAATAAATATAAGGCCATCGTTAAGACCAACTTTAAAATACAAGCACGTAAGACTAAGCTACTCTGTTCAGCTTACAATCTTGGTTGTTTTTAGGTGCTAATGCTCGGTTCTCTATCAACAATTTCAGTTTCAACATGTCTGCCTCCTCCTCCCATTTGGAGTTTTTGAACCTTTCATTTTACCTCTGCTTCCTATCTTCCCACTACAGTTCCAACATGTGACCTGAATAAACATGACATTGTAGCAAGCTGGAACAAGAATTTTACAGGAAAGATTAAATTTACTGTGAATCGAATTTCAGATAAAGTATTTTTAATTCAAACTTGCAGTACTTTTTTTTTCTTGTCGTTGATCAAACTTATTCAATTCGCGGGATTCCACCGTACTCGCGTACCACCAGCGGCACATGCACCGCAGCTTGAAAATATTGGATCTGTAGAATTCGTATTCATGGGCACGATTTCTCCAAAAGACAAAGTTTTATCAGTATTTCAGGACAAATTTTTTAAGAACACATAACAGAAATGACGATCTTTCCCTAACCCTTAACAAAGTGCTTTTGTTGCTTAAAAGTAAGCACAGACTGGATGTAAACACTGAATTCTGGTGTCCTGGACATTGTACACCATCATCAACCCCGACCACCTCTCTGAGACGCCAGCATGGTTCATATAGATAATGTTTCATTGTGTCGAAGGAACGTGGCACAGACCTGAACGATAGTCCTGTATTTTGTGACAACTTTATAAACTTGGAGCAGCTGAACAGACAGAGTATTTTGGTCTTCAAACTCTTGTTTCCCAAAATGTCAAACCATTAAAAAAATGTCAAACATTACAAAATTAAAAACTAGACCATGTTAATGCGCAATGGCAATCTTCCACACATGAAACACCGTGGTGATGTGGTCGTGACTTCTCTCATTTGCTTATCTTTTTGCAGCACTGTGAAAAGAGGAAAAAGGCATTAGGAGGTTTGGATCGCAGTGGGTTTAGGGCCTGTCTCGTGTTGTTCCGTGTGTTACCTTTGCAATCTTCTTCCAACGCGAAGCAAAGGCAAGAAGCAACGTAAGGAACACCACCACCAGCCCTGCTATGATGGGAATCAGTGGGAACTTCATGGTCTTTTCTACAGACATGGAGAGAGTAGATGATCAAACTGCTTTTTCATGCCTCACGTCACTGGATTGATTCATCATGTGTGGATAAAGTGAGAGCCTTGACACGTCAAATAAGCCTGATGTGGCTTCAGAAGACTGACTGTGTGAACTGACCTGTTAGTGTGACAGAGAAGGTCTTGGTGTGTTGTCCGTATTTGTCAGAGTAGGCTGAACACGCGTATGTGCCTTCGTGCAAGCTCTTCTCCACTCTGCTGGCCAGTAACTGGATTTTAAAGCCATCGTTGGTCACCGTAAAGCCTCCCGCTGCTAGGTCTAGTTCCTCCCCGTTTAATGTCCAAGAGGTGTTTGCGACTGGTGGATTGGCCTCGATATCACACTGCAGGAGCAGGTCGGACTCTTCCTCCACTGCAACGTCTTCTGACCCACTGATCTGTGGGGGGTCTGAAGGGGAACATCACAGAGGACATATTAAAGCTAGGGATTGGTATAATATGTTATTCTGCCCAGACAGCACATCTGCAAGATTGGCCCAATGAATAGAAGTTGTGTTTGCAAGATCTACTTCGCTGATTGGGAAGACATTGGCAAGATCTACAATTGTATGCCAACCTAGCAGCCACCATTGTTAACCATGCTAAAAAAAAAAAAAACAACAACAAACAAAAATGCAGGTCTTCCCATTCATTTTCACTAACGGTGGTCCACTGCAGAAAAAAAAAGCCACCAGCTGCGGCTTTCTTCAGTTCTAACTATCTGGAGGGGAGTTGCAGACTCTGTGTAGGAGTGTCCTTATGGCGTCTTTGAGGACACGTACGAGTTCTGGGTTTCAGATTACTTTATACGGCTGAGCTAATATCAACATGCTAACATGCTAACTGCAATCTTGACCTCAAGTTGGCAGTGGCTAGATGAAAATCATTCTGCTGTGTATTTGAGGGGACTCACATGCGACATTCAGGATGATTGAAGCAGTAACTGTGGCATTTTTGCTCAGGTGGCAGGTGAAGTTGGCACCATTGTCTGCATGGAGGACAGGTGTAACGCACACGCTGCTGCGACCCTCTTTATTTCCTTCCTTCAGACTGACAAGAGCGCCGTTCCTCAGCCAGACCAACTCCCCGTCGGCCTGAGGCTCACTGCTGCTGTCACGCTGACAAGCCAGGGACACAGTCTTCTCCAGCTCTGTCTGTATAACACCATCACTGTTGGATTCAGGGACAGACTGGATCGTAACACCTTAGTAAAGAAAAGGGGAAGGAGGTTAGAGGTTTAAGGGATGGCCTCAATTGCACCAAAGTGGTGCAAAAAACATAAGAAAGAAGTAAGCCAGTTAAAGAGGTCATCTTATGCTACGCGTGCTCACCTAATGCCTGGTTTGCACAGCGCAGGAGCAAATAGAAAAGAGGAAGTCCGAACATCAACTTCATTTTACTCTTCCTTTGATGAACCTCAATGTAGGGAAAGATCACTGGAAAGAGAGCAAAAGATGAAATAAGCATAACTATACATGTACATGAAAAATACATGAGAAAAGACATATATAATGTAATACTGCACAAGAGTGACAGGTGTACTACAAGAGGTGTTGCAGGGGCAGTGACAGAAATGGGTTTGCATAATCTAAATTCCATTTATATGCAGGTTTTTTTTTTAATGTTGCTCACTGTTTCCCTTCTTGATGCCTTTTATGTTTTATGTAAAGCGTTTTTGAATTGCCTTGTTGTTGAAAAGGTGAAATACAAACAAACTGGCCTTATCTAATACTCTCAGTTGTTTTCCTCAATCGTGGGAAGCTACCAATCATCTCTGACGCAAACGCATCAATCATTCATGTTTTTATCCCCTTCGTGTAAACTTCCAGCTTCCCTTATACTCGATGGAAGCCGATTGAAATTTCTATGCGAGCCGAACCTTTCTCCTTCAGGCCTTAAATGGTCACATTGTTCAATAGGTGCACAGGTCAGACTATAACAGGCTGCCTTTCCTCTGCTGCATGAAGAAGGTTAATTTTTTATTTTTTTTATGGAACATTTTGAACTTTCTGGCACTTATTACTTGAAGTTAATCTTAAACTCATATGGGAATACAGTTTACTAGTTACCCCTTCTTCATACAAGCTGCAGTAGCTTGCATGATTACCAACCAATATCCACTGAAAATACGCTGAAAATATGAATTTGATCAAATATGTTATAACTCAAATAGCTGCATACTCACACATAAATGATATGCATCCTGAGACGACTAAGAGGTGCTTACCTGACAATGATGATTTCTTTGTATTCCTTCTTTGTGAGATGTTCCCTGTGTGAAAATGAGAGCGCGTACTGTCGGGATCTGAACAGGACACTCTTATAATCCCCTCACAGTTCCTAAATCAGTTTCTCACTATTGCCTGCTCCTGTCAACACCCTTCCAGTCATCACACCTGTTTTTTCCCCTCATTTTTATTGGTGCGTACTTAAAATGTGCCAGCACAAGGAAACTTTTTTATTGGCTGTAGTCATCACAATGGCACTAAAACGTCTTGGGTGTGGATTCAGGGATTAAAATGCACATTTTATAGGTTTCCTTTTAATGTTTAAAGGTTTCTGAAGCCTGGTGACGATGTAATTGACAACATAGGCCTACATATTTATTGATGAAGCAAGCAATTCATCTTAAAACTGACAAAATGTCAATGTACATTTTGTGTCCTTAATTTCTTTGGACAAACCTTAATTTAATTTCCAAAAAATAATAATATATAGACAATTCACATGATCAATATTTCCTGATGTCCTACTGTGAGAAGAGAACATGTTCAAACTATCTTGATGCTCCTGAATAAAAAAAACTAGAATGTGGGGAAGTAATTTCCGGGATTGTTTCCTTGTGGACTCACTCACCCTTTTGTTCCTGTTAATGTCAGATGATTGACAGTAAGCAAAGACCAATGTAATGCGTGTATTCATATAAAAACAAGCAATCAACCGCACCTTTATCATAACTGATAACAAAGCTGACAGATACACGGTGATTTCACATACGAGTGAGCGTGTCCATGTCTCCCTGAGGTTCTCCTCAAAATACTTGGTTATCACACTACACTTCCATTCATTTCCAGCAGATATATTTTACTTTTTAATAACTTGACTCCATTTATCTATAGTTCCCTTGCATATTGGGATGTTACAGAAAGATTATCTCACAAAGGATAATGGATGATAAGAGACTGAAATACCCAACAACACATGAAGTAATTGAAAATAGCTTTAACACTGAGTTCCCACTGAGTTAAAAAGTTACCCAGCGTCGGGTCAGTACTGGGTTATCCAGTATCAAAAGCGTATTTTAATCCGGTCTTGGTGGTACTGAACTGGTACTATATTGATCCCACGCTTGTTTTTTAGTTTGTACAACAATCAGGAAAAAACTCCTGGACACTGTCCACTTCACTTGCAATTCAATTTAACAACGCTTCAGTACTCAGACCCTCATCCTCATGTGTGCAAAAGCTGTGTCCTGAAAATGCTGCTTTCATATTGCAAATGCAGTTTACATTTGTAATAACTGATTTGATATCTGACAGTGAACAATGCAGAGAAGCCATTATTCGGTGTTGTGATACTTTACGTTTGATACTTTAATTTTGCTGATGATAGTTTGATCCCACTTTATTTTAGAGTGCACCAATATAATGTATAAGCCATACTTTGTACCAAATAAGAAAAAACTAATAAGACAAGCAAACTAATCAGGCAATACTTTTAAATGATATGTTGATTGATAGAAAATAAAAAAAAACACTGTTATATCCTAACTAATAAGATGTAACAAGCTGATTTTTATACCAAATTAGACAAAAACTAGAAATCTCAAAATACCTAAATCACGCTGTAATTACAAGCCACATATTATACAATACTTTTTAGACATTTTTCCTTTAACTAGTGTAAAGGATCTGATAATCGATAATGTTGTCTGTTGAAGTAGTGATGGCAGTTATTTCTTTTATATACATCAAACAAAATGTTCTTTTTTTTCCTGATTTATTGAATAAAATGTGAGGATTTGACACTGTTCTGCCTGACCAAGCCAACATGCAGCGACTACGTAAACATTCAAAATTGAATTCTGACTAATGTCTGACAAATCTGATCAAATCAACACGCCACTGAAATGCACAGCTGCTTTGAAAAAGAGCATTGGCCTGAAATGAAATATAACCAAACTACACTCTTTTGGCCACTCGGGGGCAGCAGAAACACGTTTGTCACACCCCCACCGCTCAAGTTGATGTACTGAACTGAACAAACAGGTGCATACTTACAAATCCTGCAGTAAGGGTGCGACATAATAATTAATTCCTTCATCTGGAGGATGAATAAGCACCCCTCAGTCCTGCTTTAAATAAAGGAAGTGGACATGTATGTGTCAGTTTGTGTCTGTGTGTGTATATGTTACCCACTAGAGAGAGGCACCGACTGACTGAAAGAGGATCTTCATGCTGCAAGGCCTCATATCTTTAACGAGTGAATGAGAGGCTACACACTAAAAAACACCGGATTAAAATGTTACAGAGTGATGATGGTGATGCACCACTGAAACATTTCTGAATTACCCTGTGCCGTGGTGGTCTTAGTGTTATTGTATTGGTACTACTTTGATCCCTGCAGATTATGACAGTAAACAGCGTTACAATTATCATCCTTTTCTGATATTGAACTTTTATATGTTTGTTGAATTTCTCCTCAGATTTGATTTTGAATTAATTTATAGTCAATCACT
Organism: Acanthopagrus latus; assembly: GCF_904848185.1. NCBI lineage: Eukaryota > Metazoa > Chordata > Actinopteri > Spariformes > Sparidae > Acanthopagrus > Acanthopagrus latus. The sequence goes on from NC_051051.1 coordinate 9,758,071, forward strand.
CAACATAAAGTTGAGTATACAAACTATGATCACTGGATTTCTTCTGTCAGCTATTGCATAAGTCCACATTACAATAAAGATAAGATTGATCATGTCATAATTACTACTCTCACTACTTTTAGATCTGATTTTGATTCTCCTCTGCTCTGTCTCAGCCGAGTGCACGTTTTGAACTTCTGTGTCTGCTAATCATCTTCTTCAGCCTAACAGCTTTTATACGTTATACTTAAAACTGAGTGCAGAAAGTGCCAGTTTTATTCAGCATGCCTTCTTTATATATTTGCATATGATAAAGTGAATTTAACTGTATCAGAAGTGCAGGACTCTTTACAATCAGTACATAAAATCCTGTATATGGCAGCTTCTTATACCTGGTCTTTAAAAAATTTCCTTATGTGTGCGGTCAGACCAAAGTTCGAAGATTAGCAGCAATTGCAACATGAGCAGTTGTGGGAAAATCGGCCCTTCATATGACGTTGCACAATTGACTAACAAGTAGCCTACTAAAACACTGACTTAAAGTAAGTCAATCACATGCAAATGTCCTTCTAATTCGAGTTCAATTTAAAACTAAAATTATAATGAAAGTCTTTCTACCTATCATCTTGGGTTAATGTGTATAAATTCAGTAACTAGATGTCTGATTTATTACAGGAGTCAGAATAACCAATTTACATATATATCTTAAATTCCCCATTTACTTTAGGTGATCAGGAGAGTGTGGCAATGCTGTTTTGCTGTGAAGCTCTGGAAATGTTTTGTGAAGTGTGAAACTTCACCTGACCTCATCATCAACATGAGGGTGAGTGGATAATGATTACATTTCCAATTTTTGGGTGAACTGTCCCTTTAACACCTGTGCTCGTGACCTCCTTTTTTGGTCGAATTTCAGATCTGTTTACGGACTTTGCCACAGAAGTCGCCAGATGGTAGTTTTGGTCATACTGATGATACAATAATATTAATGCATGTGCAGATCCTGTAACTCTTTTAAAGTTGAAGATAAATACCACTGATTTAATCACTGTAGTGGCTCAGTCACAGTTATTCATTAACACTTAAGCTTAAGATACCTGTAGTTGCTGGTGAATAAATGTTTAAGTTGCAAAACTCTGTCGGGGAAAAATTGATGAGTGCGCTCGTGCGACTGTTTGTTTATGTGACAAGTACATTGGGAGGGGGCGACCCGGGGGGATAAAGTTAGTGGTCGAAGTGCACTCAGAGGCAGATAAGATCAGTGTCTAACACATACAAACACAAACAGCACGGCTGCCCTGTAAGTAACTAATCAAAGCCTGCAGAGTTTATGCCATCAGAGCTCTTTGTTTGCGCCGCGCAAAGAAGCATTCCTCATCAGATTACTACTGAGCCCCATAAGACCACTCATACACACTCACACACCAAAATATGTTAATGAAACATGTTCACAAAGCACTCACTCACTGTATACAACTTAAATACTCAGACTCACTCTATGCCAGCCTTAATCAGCCCTGCTTTGACCCTTGTATCCGCGAGTAAACTCTTATTTTCCTCTCCACTCCCTCTGTTTTTTCGTCCCCTCTCCTTTATCTGCTCTCTCACCTCCTGCCTCCTCTGAACCACATTATTTAATCAATAACTTTGAAGAAGTGCATGCGTCGTATTTCTGAACTCCGACTGCCCCTCTTACCCTTGCTCTCTCTTCCCCTCCCTTCCTCCCGCCCTCCCTCCCTCGTCCCTTGGCTTCTCTCCCTTCTTTTTCCCCTCTGTCTTCTTGTTCTGTGTTTGAATGGAGAAGCTGGGTTCCCCAGAACCTGCACACCCCTCACCGGGTTCAGGGCCCGTTGCTGGGGAGTTCATTGCCAAGACAGCAGGGGTTGAGGGAGACGAGGCAGCGGCGGCGGTCAGCTCCAAACTGTTTCGGTGTGCGTGCGTTAGACGTTGGATACCGCTGGTCTACAGAGAGGAACTCTACCAAGTCTTACGGCTCACGGGCCCATTGGTGAGTAGGGGAAAGTTGAAGTGCTGGTGTGGGGGTGTTGGTATGCTATTCATAAAGTGCCTCATTCATTTGAATAGTGTATTCCTTTACTCTTGAATGTGCACTGTAATAGAGTAAAACTCCGTCACCAGTTCTGAACATACAGCAGGCAATAGGTGAAATAAAGCAGTGATTATAGTCTAAGCGCAAACCTGCCTGTGACTGGTGATTCCATGACACCGCTCTTAAACTCAAAACTTTGCTGACCTGCTGAACCAACACTTGGAGCAGTATGCACCAGTTTCACCTGATCACTCTTTTTGTGTGTCTCTGCAGCTGCTGTCTCGGATTCTGAACTTTCTCCTGTCTTTTGTTATCAGCATATTCTGTGGTCGCATTGGAAATGCAGCACTGGCTGGATACGCTCTCGCCTCAGTGGTACTATATTTACTTCTTTGGAGACTCCCTGATTTTACCTGATGCCACGAAAAAGGAAAACCACCATCATAACTCCTTCTGCTTGCTCAACTACTTCTACTGCAGCTGCTCAGTGGTTGTTTGTGTGTGTGTGCTTTTTCGTCATGATGGTGGTTCGCCTTTATGCATTAGAATCTGTATGATACAGCGCAGGTCTTCAGAGTTTGGTAAGTGATGTGGTCCTGATGCTCATTTTGTGCAAATTTAAAGGAACTCTGAGAAAAGGATGAAAGGAAAGAAAAGACATGCACCTCAGCACCTGCCATGTCACATGGGGTGCAGACAAGGAAAACAACAAAAATGGTACAGCTGTTGTGCAACAGCGCAAACAGAGGGAATTTAGAATTCTAAACTGACTCAGGAACACCAAAGAGAGGTGAAGCAATGTGAATTTATTCTTCCTCAGGGGCAATGTAAGATTAACACACTTAACGCTGAATGAATGAAACATGTCCTGCAGGATCAAGTTTTATTCTGGTAGGTGAATGGAGTCATTTGCAAGACTGTAGCCCAGCAATAGAAACACGTAGAGCAAAAAGACAGAAAGAATAAAAAACATAATTAGTTACATGGGATTGATGCAGATAGACAGCGTCAGTCCCAGTTTGATGGGACAATTTGGACAAAAAATGTATGTCCCTCTTTGGTTTGTGAACCCTTTTCACACTAATTTGCATTGGCAGTTTGCCATTTGGGGCTGGACAAATAGTATAAAGTTGTCTTGGTAGAGAAGTGTGTGTGGGAAATGGCTCCCTTGCACTCCGAGCTGCACACTGCAGTTTTGATTCTCCGTGTGATCTGGTGTATTGACCCTTTCAAATCACGGGGAAACATTTCTTTCTGTGTTAAAATCAAGAACTTAGCAGAGCTTTACTGTAAGCTTCTGGCAACATGGGTCTGGACACATCCAGGAAATTAAACCTGATTAACAGACAGGGGAGCAAACAGACTGCGAGGTCAGGGTGTGTGTGTGTCGCACACGCACAACTGAAACAGTAGTCGAAAAAAGCACATGGGTTAAACCAAACCCACCAGTCATCCCATGAATCCCACAGAATCCTGAATCTCTGGAATCTCTTTTGTTAATCTTCAAAAGGCGAGACACTCCAGGTCACTATGGCAGGCGAGTGACGACATTTAGACAATTAGATTTTGAGTTGGGATTTTGTTGGATGACCCTAAAATCTGTGATGGTAAACAAGTTTCCTGGTCGGACCACCTGCTGTAACCTCTTCAGCTGCCCTGCATGCACTGTGTTGGTTGAGATCCAGGATCAGCGTCATATCTCCAGGGAACAAGTGACCACAGTCCTCTATCTTGATTTTGGAGAGACTACAGAAATAGCTTCCTCCAGTGTCCTCCTGTCAAATTTAAACCACTAGCTGCAGTCCTACAAAACTGTTAAGTCAGGCTCTACCTCAACCAATTGCAATAGCAAAATCCTGCTTTTATGTAAAAGCTTGAGTAATAATATTGTCTGCTTGCATTGAGTTTTACTTTAATATCTAAAGTACATTTTCCTGATTGTACTTATTGCTTTTGCCTGAGTAACAATCACAGTGCCGTAATTTCACTTTTAACGGAGCATCACAGATTGTAAGTTAGATCAGGCTTTTTCTGGCTTCCCCCCACCAGAGAACTGTGCAGTAATTCTTCCAATAACCTACTTTGCTTGACACGCAGCAGGAGCCTCTCCGCTACATAAGGACTACCTATTGCTCAGCCATGAGCTCTTTCACCCCTTGCTGCACCTGGCCTCCAGTGTTGATACATGTGGCCATGCAGTGTCTGCTGCGCTGCTTTTTCTTGGAATCAGTCTCGTCCTTATATGCCAAACAGTTTCCATGAACTACAGAACCACAGTCGCATTCGTCGCTGAAACAGCTGAGGAGTAGGTGCAGCGTGTTCTCGGGTTTGGGTCCCCCTGTGAGGTGTCAATAGATACACATTCATGTACTTGAGAGTTATGGACGATAAAGTGAACAGTTAAGTTTCATAACGGAAGTCTAACTTTAAGGTTTTTTTTGTGTGTGTGTGTGACTGATTCTCAGACCATTAACACGACCACAACTGCAGCAGGCCATGGCCTTGCTTTGGCTTGTGACACGCTCATCTCTCAGGTGAGTAAACCGCATTATCTGTGACCTTAGTGTCACTGTTACTGTACCTACTAGGAGTTTTAAACTGTGAACCCACGTTACCAGATTCAGTCGTCCTTTCTATTTTGCAGACATATGGCGGTAAGAACCTGAAACAGGTGGGAGTGATCCTCCAGAAGAGCTCGCTGATCCTGCTGCTGTTTTGTCTGCCCTGTTGGGGTATCCTCATCAACTCTTACAACTTACTGCTCCTCCTGCACCAAGAGGATGAGGTGGCGAGGTAAACCGACTGATGACTACCTTACATACTGTGTGCAGTAAGTGTGTGTGTGTGTGCCCTGTTCTAGGCAAACTGCTATCAGGCTGTTTAACCCATGTACATCTTTATCTTTAGTGTCATGGTCTTTATCAGCAGTACTACGGACATCTAAATGGTCCATGTATGGTATCATACCTGGTCAACGTGTGTGTTATCATCATTTGAGCAACTCTAAGTTGATGTGCTTACATTCAGGTCTGTTAGCCATTAAAATTCCTGGAGATGCGTTCGGAGTCTTTGTACTGTTGAAAAACAAAAGATGGTCCCGCTATGCACAAACAAGATGGGATGGCATGGCGCTGCAGGATGCTGTGGTAGCCATGCTGGTTAAGCACTTCACTGTAGGAACCACACATGCAGAAACCATCTGCTCACATTGCGTCCTACAAAGACCCAGCAGGTGGAACCAAAAATCTCAAATTTGGACACCCCAGACCAAAGTCTGGGTTTCCGCTGGTCTAATCTCCATCCCTTGTTTTTCTTGGCCCAAGCCGTTCTCTTCTTCTTGTTGTTCTCCCTCAGTAGTGACTTCTTTGCAGCAATTCGACCATGAAGACCTGAACAGCTGATTTTGAGATTTGTCTGCTGCTGCATTTATGTGGGCTCTAATCTGAGGTGCTGTTTACTTGGCAGTTTCCTAGTCTGGTGACTCTAACGGATTTATCCTCTGCAGCAGAAGTAACCCTTGGTCTTCCTGTCTCATAATCTCATGATTACCAGCCCAGGAAATTGCACTTGAGTATACGTTCAAAGTTGCTGATATTAATGAGTGGTTCTTGCCAAAAATATGGATTAGAACAGTAGTCGAATAGGACCATTCACCGTATACAACTGAGTACCAACCATAGCTCTGCACAACACAACTGAGCTAACCCGCTAACGGTTGCCGGTCCCTCTAGTGATATGCTGCCCCCCCATGTTTTTGGATCAACCTTCGAATTCTAAAAGAATATACCTTTAAAGTTTCCGGTAGAAAGTGAGCAAAATTTAATCTAATCTAATTTAATCTATCTAATTTGACAGTCAGTGGCACAGGCACAGTTTCAGTGCAGCACACTAGAAGAAAGCGGGCCCTGTCTGAGGTGAAAGTGAATTATTGTCTGTGTTTGCTCTATTAAATTGATATCACCCTGTTTGCCTCCCCCTCAGAATTGCCCACCTCTACGTGATGGTGTTTCTACCTGCTATTCCTGTAAGTGCACTGAACCAAAACCCTCCCCAGAGTCTGAAAAGATATGGTGTGGTCTCCCATGGGACAAAATGTTTTCTGCTTAATGCAATGCATGTCGTATAATGCAATATTCTGCACTTACTGCTACTGAATGAGCACATTAGGACATACTGTATGTTCTGTATTCAAGATCAAGAAATGCAAAACAAAGCAAAGCAACAAAACAGGGAGTTATGGAATTGAAAAATTCACTTTTCTTCTCCTTGCTACAGGCCATTTTCCTCCACCAGCTGCAAGTTGCCTACCTCCAGAACCAAGTGAGTCTAAAACAGGGGAACAGGTGCACTGCATGGAACCCCTGCCACAATAAATGGACTGCAATTTTCACAAAGCAAATTCAGGGAATAGTGACACTCCACTGATCAAAAAACCCCAGAAAGAATGACTTCACATCTTGAGCAGCCGCTATTTTCAAAGAAACAGTTGTGTCTCCTGCTGGTCATCACATCGAAACCAAGACCACAGACGCTAGGCGTTTCTCACAGGCTGCTGATCGGTTCAACAGTCTTTATAGGCAACGTCCACAAGGACAAAGCTTGAAGCCTGGCGAGATGGACTTAATCACATGATTTCTCAGATCCATCTGCCTCACAAGGCAAAGCTTTGCGAGGTGATTCATTTGTGTTCCCTCTCAGGGTGTGGTGACCATTTAACTTTTCCCGTTTTAATATTTGAATTTGTCTAAAACTTTGGTCAACGTTCCTTTTGAGCCTCGGCTGTACTTTGTTTTTCATCCTAATGTTGGCACACTCAACCAAAATAGTGAAATGTCTTTTTCCTACATTTGGTTTGTATGTCCAGAACCTGTATGAAAACTACTGACCAGTAACTTTGCTAATTGTTGATTTTGTGTGTTTTTGTCTGTCAGGGCATCATTCTGCCTCAGATGTACACGGCAGCAGCAGCCAACATTTTTAACTTGGCGGCGAACTACATCTTGATCTTCAGCCTCGATTTGGGTGTCATGTGAGTGTGTCCTTCTGCTCCTCCTCTCCTATCCTAAACGAAATGCTCCTCTCACTCTCTAAATCACTTCAGTGTTGCTCCACATAGGAGAGGGCTGCGGGTTGATCCAAAGCCAGGGGTTTGGAAAGAAAAGGACAGTAGGTCAGAAACTTACATGCATTTTAATCCAAGAAGAACATGTTTTTTTTTTTTTTGCAAGAATAGAGTCTGCAGTATAGTGATATTTATTGTTCTTGTACTTTATTTAGAGATGGAGGCAGTGTAGGGCAGGATAGGAGGAGAGAGGTCCAGCTGGACAAACATTTGATTCAACAGGCAGACGAGTAGACCAGTAAGGTCTCTGTGGTCGGGTCAGGTCTGTCCCTTTCCGCTCATATCAAGAGTGGACTCCTGCTTGCCCCTCATTCTTAGAACCTTAGACATCAAGCGTGCTCCAACCAGTGTTTTGATACTGACCCCCTTTTGACTATAGAGATGAAGGGATGGTGTCCCAGTCAGCGTCGACGGTAACTAGGCATCCCACTAATATAAAAACATGTTCCGTCATGTGTGTTCGCAGTGGTTCAGCACTTGCCAACAGCCTCTCTCAGATCGCCATCTGCCTGCTGCTGTACGGCTACATCAGATGGAAGAAGCTCCATCAGCGGACATGGGGAGGTGAGTTACATACATGAATAAATGAAATGGCCAGTTCAGTGCTCATGAAAACTGTCACCCTCTAAAGGCGGTAATGAATATAACCCGAACCTAACTCTGCAGGCTGGTCCATTGACTGTCTGCAGGACTGGGACTCCTTTATGAAGCTGGCTGTTCCCAGTGCTTTCATGACCTGTCTAGAGTGGTGGATCTGGGAGACTGGCGGTTTCCTTGCTGGTGAGTGTTGTTTATCACACGCTTGATGTTAAATCTGTGAAATATATTCAGTTGACAGTTGTCACATAAAATACACATATTTCCTCCTAGCATTTGTCCAGTATTGCAGGAACATTTTCCCCACATCAACAAATTACATCGAGATAGTTTAAACTTGCTGAGGACAACTGACGTCTCAGATTAACATAAAGAGCTGCATGCCTTGTGAAATTTGCTGATTGTTGAAGCTGATGACACTTTAAGCCATGGTCAAAAAGTCTTTGTACATGTCTCAATCTGACCTTTGTCGTATCAGGTATACTTGGCGAGGTGGATCTTGCTGCTCAGCATGTGATGAATGAAGTAGGAACCATAATATATATGGTATGGTTCATCTCATGTGTTCACTTGAATATTTATAGAAATACTGTTGTCTAACAATAATTAATCGTATTGGAAATTCATTTATCTAAGCAGAGATGAGAAGATTGATACCATCCTCTTCTCTATATACTGAATACAGACCTAGATGCAGGGGAGGATTAGCTTAGCTTAGCATTACGACTGGAGCCAGGGGGCATATGGATAGCCTGGCTTCCTCCAAAGTTAAAAAATACGACTGCCGACACCTATAGCTCACAAACCGCTTCTTGGGCAGTGACTTTTCTCATCTCCACCATGTCTATTGCTAGAGAAACTCTGCAGTCAAAGGATGGACAGACAGATAAAGGGTTAGGGCTAAGGTTAGGGTTACGCCTCCCCCCAAAAATCACAAACTGATGCCTTCAGGTTTCTCTTTGTGTATAGTGTGTGTAGGTTTAACAAGTGAGACGACTAATTAGCGAGCATTAGATTTGCTGGCAGGATAACTTTTCAACTTTGCAGAGTCCCAGGCTGTTTCCCCTTGCTTCCATTCTTTGAGCTAAACTAAGCTAACTGCCTCCTGGCTCCACGGTGTATTTCACAAAATACATGACATTGATCTTATCATCATACTCTCAGAGAGAAAGCTGATCGGTATTCCAAACGATTTCTTTAAGACAGCTGTGTAATACGGGGTCCTTTGCAGTTCCCTCTAGGTATCCATGCAGCTACCTGTGTACGTGTTGGGAATGCCCTGGGAGCCGGAAACACCAACAGGGCCATACTCACCTGCAAAGTGGCCCTGGTTCTATCAGGTACTGTGTGAACATGCATACATTTAGACTTGAAAACACAAAAATGCATCATTAAGCTAATGATCTATCAGTCAGCAGGTGATTTTCTACTTATTCAGTAAAACACTCTAATTATTGTATTGAAACGCTTGAACACAGAAAAAAGATAGAAATACTTTGATTTCAACTTCTCACTTATTACCCCTTGCGTAATGTCTTTGTTATAGGGGTACTTGGAATAGTACAGGGTATTGCCGTCGGTAGCACCAAATCCATCTTGGGCTACATATTTACATCTGATGAGTGAGTTTCAGACCAACACACAGTCATTCCTCTACCATTGAAGGCAGCTATGTTACTGATGATAGTTTTCTCCTGTCTGCAGGGACATTGTGGCGATTGTCTCAAAGAACATCACAATCTACATGTTTCTGCAGTTCTTTGACGCAGTTCTGGTAGGTTATTCCAGAACTTTTGTTTATAGCCCACAAAGTTGCTTACTCTTGTTAAATGAATTTTCTTTCCTTCAATCTGTTTGTGTGTTTTCAGTGTGTTTGTACAGGGATACTTGTGGGAGCTGGGATGCAGAAAATCGGCGCCCTGTCCAATCTGGTGTCTTACTACTGTATTGGTTTGCCAATCGGAATAGCGCTGATGTTTGCTGCCAAGCTCAGAACACTAGGTAATGCGTTCACGTTTTCTGCAGACCAAAAATTAAGCAAGCCTGCTATCCCTGTGATCTTACACCATCCTGTTTTGGATTGGGATCCCAGTTTTTCATGTCTGAAAATGTTCACAACCCCAGCTATCGGAAATAGATTTTTTTTTCTTTCTATCTGACACTTGAAAACTAGTCTTCCCCTTGTCTCATCATGTCTTAATCGATGGCTGTGGTGCACATCATGCCACAACCTAAAGTCAAGTGGTGTTGTCAAGATTGTGAATCTCATCAGTAACCTTTGTTCTTAAGCATAACTCCTTCTTGTGTTGATTGCCGCAGAAATACCGAGTTCACATAAAAACTGAATAGGTGAACCACCCAGTAAAAGATTATCTAACTGGTTAACCTCAGTGTGATGACAAGGCTGGGATGTTAAGCTACACCTAAATCCGGGTCGCCCTGAGACTAGCTTCCATATTCAGGTTAACAGATACATGTGATGAAAATACAACTAAATGACCACTTTATTGTTTTATCGTAAAATACCAACGCATGCAATCAGATTTAAAACGGCAATACTGGGATCGCAAAATACCATTTGAGGTCTGTGCAGCAAGAAAGTAAAAGAAAGGAATTGTGAACTATCACTACACAACCATGCACACATACACACATGCACTCACAGTCGCTGCCAACAAACTCTCCTTACTTTATCTGCATGCAAGTGCACAGCAAACCAGTTGGCCAGCACCCCCAACAGTACAGCCGCGGTATCAACACTAAATGAGAAAAAATGTGCAGAGAGGGCATTAAGCCAATTTCAAAGGATCTACAGGGGCACAGCAGGTCAGAATCAATCAGAAATATTTCTTGTATGCGCTACTTCCAATGACTAGCACCTCTGAACTGTGCCAGCAGATGTCAGAGATGAGGTAGTGTGTCTCTATTTAAATCCAGGTTCATTAATTAAACCCACAAACCCACTGCTGCACCAGACAGTCCTTAATTTCCTTCCCTGCAGCCTACCATTTACCCCCTGCCGGAGTGGATCTTTGCTGTCCACTCCAAGTGTGCATGCTGTGATAAATGCAGGCACGCACACGCGCACGCGCACACGCACACGCACACACACACACACACACACACACACACACACACACACACACACGCGCGTCAAAAATCTGACCTTAAGGGGTGCGTATGTTCCTGCTTGTATCTATACTTCCTTCGCTGACCCATGACGAACTTAAGAAACCTTAATGTGAAGCTGTTGGACATAAGTTTAACCTGACTGTTTTTAAACAGTGTACCCAAAAGCCACACTTGAATAAGTAAAGATATCGTCTTAGAATGTTACTTTAGTAAAAATGAACGCCCGTACGAACAGTACTTGAGTAAAAGTCTTAAAAGAATCCTCACAGCTAGAAGATCCCCCGTTCGCATCCCGGTTAGGACGCCTGGGATCTTTCTGTGTGGAGTTTGTGTTTTCTCCCTGTGCAAGCGTGGGTTTTCACCGGGTACTCTGGCTGTCCAGGGTGTCCCCTGCCTTCGCCCTAAGTCAGCTGGGATAGGCTCCAGCCCCCCCGCGACCCTGCAGAGGATTAAGCGGCGTACATATAATGTGTACAGATAATGGATGGATGGATATTAGATCTGATATTCAGCATTTTTCTGTTTATTGGATTTTTTAAAATTTGAATTTTGAATTTTTAGCTGATCAATTAAAGGAATGTACTTAGAAATGTGCTGGTTTGGTTCTGATGCACTTCCGTAAAATTCAACAGACATATGTTGATATTGTGACCCGCACCAACATCATAGCACAACTGTCTTTTTGCTTATGACCACATGACCTGAAAAACGAATGGCATAAATTGATATAGTGACTGTGGTGAACACAAGCATCACTGCCAATGAGAGCAAGTTAGCATGCTGACTTTAGCATTTTGCTGTGCCTGTAGGTGCAAGCATCACCATATTGTCATAAATGTTAAGTATACACAGTTGTTTGTTTGTCTATATCGACATTTTAATTAGCTTGTATGTATGATGTGAATACACAGTAGATATTTCTTTAATGCGTTTGCGTTTTGTCCCTCTTGTTAGGCCTGTGGCTGGGTCTCCTCATTTGTGTTTTCATCCAGACGGGTTTCTTCCTGGTTATTATCTTCAAACTCAATTGGAAGAAAGTCACACACAAGGTAGGATGCTCTTATTGTACTTTAAACCATTACAAACCAGACCTTTCCAAAAAGCATCAAGGACAGGAATGTAATGGGAAGAATTTTGTTTTTGTTTGAGTTTCATTTAGGGGCCAATCTTGTCAGTTAATTTTGTCACTCCTGCAACATTTTCCTCGTGCCATTTAAATATAGGCGGCATTTAAATTCTGTTTTGCTTCAGTTTTTCAGCAAAAGTCATGTCAATCAAAAATCTCTTTGTTTTGTCACATTTCTGTTATTTTTCTTTAAAAATGAACTGAAAAACATGTGTTGATTGCATTACTTTACATTATTTTGCATTATATATTTGTTTTTGGATTGTGACTCAGACTGTGCTCTGTTCTACATGAATATAAACACGCCAGTTATTATTATGTGTCTCATGAACCTCATTCTGATGTGTTTTTAGGCTCAGTTGCGAGCTGGAAAGAAAGTAATGCTGATACCAACACGTCCTGCTAGCACAGTGCTGACTGAAGCGATGGTGTCCGACTTCCTTGACTGCCCTAATGCAGTAAGTGCCTACACTACATGTAAACAGCATGTGGTGTGTATTAGAGCAGGCTGTCCTCACTTTTTAGTTTTTTTTTTTTCTATACTTGGGTTACTCACATAATGATTAACAGCAGATTTTTTGCACCCTGAAGGCCCAGCTGGACAGTCAGGAAGCCTCTGGAGCACCCGGCTACAGTCCAGTCCACACCCAGGATCAGGAGCTGAAAGCAGCCCACGAGGCCGAGGGCAAAAACGCAAATGCAGGTGGTGCTGAGGGGGATGGCGAAAAGAACAAAAACACTTCAAATACCAAACCCAAAGCGGGGCTCCCTGTCAATCACCTCATCTTGCGTCGAGGACTCACCTTAGTGGTCATGGTTCTCCTTTTGGTCGTAGGTATCGCTTTCCATTTTGCATTTCCTATCCCGGCACACACTGCTGAGAGCCGAGCCAACTTCACCCAGAGCTGGTCCAATGACTCCACTCTCGCGCCGCTGGTTTCACTGGACCTGACCACGAACCTCTGAGCTGTCCCTGACCTCTGAATGTAGGCATCTAGTGGCTGAACACACACCTCACACACTGACGCTTTAGATCTCCTCTGTAGAGAGGAAAGTGTCGAATAGCTGTCTTTTTAATAGTCCGCTCATAGTCTTGGGTTGTCACTTTGTAAAGCTATGGCCTGAAATGGGCTCTGCTGTGCTGCTGAGCAAATCCACAGGAAGCTGGGAGCAGCATCAAACGAGACTGGCAGGATGAACAAGCTCGTGTTTCAACCTGCTCAGCCTGAGATGCTCAACTGGGACTGCAAGATGCATCATAAAACCCCTCACTACGAGACCACGCGGGCATCGAGGAACAGATGTTTCCCTACAGATAGCTTTTAAATTTTTGCACCTATTATTGTCTTGATTTCCGTTTTGAACTGTGATATATTTTCTTTCTTACCGACTTTAAATGATTCTTTTTTTTGCGTGTTTTAACTTTAAGATTGTCTGTAAATATCTGATGTGAAATTTACATGCATCCATGTAAATATGTAATACACAGTATAGCTACATGAGAAGGCTATTACTGCATTGTCTTCCTGTATCACTGTGACTCCGCTCTGGATTATTTCAGGGCAGAGGTGATTCACTAATAATAAGCTAGTTATTATATTTTCTTTTCTTTTTTTTTTTTAAAATTTTTTTTACTGCACATCTATGGCCAGTGTTTTTCCATGTAGTGCCATACGATAGCACTGTGATCAATAAAAACAACTTGTACAAACAGTATAAAAAATGCTGCTGGCGTGTAGGCTAGTCTTATTTAACAAGACTTCCACGTCATCAGACACACATTGGTAATGAAACTGAATAAACAGAAGAGGCACCAAACCCAGACTGAAATTTCGCCATATTCTATCGTCACGAAGGTTTGCAGATTTCAGTGAATAAAAGCACCACCGTGAGGGGAGGACTGTTGCAACCACCGTTCTATTAAAAGATTTCATACTATTTTTTTTAGCGCAAAAGACTCAGGCTGTTGTCAAGTTGTTATGGAAGGCTATTTGGTGATTCATGATTAAACAATGGTTCAGCCACTGCCTCTTAAGGGACATCCAAGGCCTCTGCCCTTCAGTAAACAGACGTCACTGCCAGACCTCAATGAATGATGTCACAACGCTGTGCTTAAGTGATTGGTCAAAGACAATCAAATGACAGTTAAAGATTTTGCCCATCCAGGAAAGGAAGCAATCATAGATTTCTGTCTCAGTAAGAGTAGGCCACAAATCCCATACATATAAGTTCTGGACCTCACTGAAATAGTTTGTGACATCATCAACTGAAGCCATAATTTAGCTGAATTCCACTTCGTTATTACACTGCATGGTGAGAAAGCCAAGAAGTTAGTATGAGATTCCTTAAGCTACTGTATCACACAAGTTCTAGTCTAACGATAGTGACAGCAAATCTTTACACAGTCACTTGTTAATGAGGCCACAGCGTGTTACTGATTGCAGTCTCTGGAGGTGAGCGGGCCAAGATTACAGTCTCTGTGAGGAGCCTGTGGCAATGTCTCTGTTGATGAGCAACACTGAAGCTCAGGCGACAGTGTCACCAAGTATGAATCAAGCCTGATTTACATATTGAATAACGATAAATTAATATGCAAGCTTTTTTTTCCTTCTTCTTTTTTTTTTTTTTACGTGACTCTTGCAAACATCAATCTGTTTTGAATGGGTGCTGACGTCAGTCTGGAGAGTGCAGTGGCTTGTGGGTGCACCGGTCTTGAGTGAAGACTTTAATAGATGCCTGTGAGGTGAAAGCTCTTTTCAAGCTACAAAATAGTGACATGAATCTGTTCAGTTCATAACCTACTAGAAAACAATCTCTTCAAGAAAGCTTGACTAAATGGTCGTTCTTTCATCGATAAAGACTTGAAATAATAGAATATGTCAATTTACTTTGTTCAATGAATCAATTTATCAGATACAAAATGTTTTTTAATGGAAAACATTCATAAATCAACATTATCAACAGGGTGTCAGACACCTACTGTGTTGTAAAGTTAGCATGCTAACCAGCTAGCCTCAGGCAGTTCAGTAGCCCCTGTAGTTTCAGTTGGAAGCTGTGAGTTTGCCACAATAAACTAACAAAATTCCAAGAAAGGAAATTATTTTTCTTATTAAACAGTGAACACAACTGTACTGAATTCAACTCGCCCCCTTTTACTGAACTAGGAAGAACTTAAATGCCTCATCAACTCATGGTTACTCCATTCAAACTCGACATAATCCAGATACAGCTCACCAACACAGTCTTGGTCTACCTCTGAGGCTTTCCAGATGTTGTCGGACCGAATGTCTCAAATTATAATGGTGAAAAAAGCCATTTCACAGGGGTTATGATGCTCCTTTCACAACATAAGCTTATAGGACAAAGTCTTTTAGGGCCCCAGTGCATCAGTGCATTGTGGTTACTCAGTTCGGCCACTGCATGAATTGGCTTCAAAGCCTGGCGTTCTCCCTGGGGGCTCGGCTTCGGGCTGTGGCCATATATTCCCCAGACAAATGCGAGTGGTATCAATTTTCTCATCTTACTCTACGGGGATGAAGTGAAAAAGCGTCATATCAGCCACAATGTGTAGCCGGTACTTCAGCGGATCCGTAGAGAACGAAAGTATTCCAGAGAGTCAAAACGTGGTTGGAACTGTTTGCCGTTAACCAGGGTGAGTTTCTTTTTTTACGAGCAGGCTGTAACTGTGACGCCTGAGCTTCCTAGTTATCTGCTGCTGCACAGTGTGAACAGGTGGCTGATTTGCTCAGTTTGACATGTCTTCATCCAGCCAGCATGTTGCAGCGTGAGCGTACAGACCTTTCATTATAATCAAATTTGGCAGCACAGATCAAAGGGCGGAAAAAATAAAGCCACAGAAAAAGGAGCATCCTCTCTGCCTTTGATGATGAAAGCACACGTCCACAGATGTGCTGTAGCCTAAATATAGCTTTTTTTAATCACGGTATTTTTAATTGTGGCATCCATTCAGAATACATTCTGCGATGGGAACATATATTTTGTCAGCGTCTTGATTGGAGCTCATCTTACACAGCACGTTTTTATATGAAGGAGACACGTCCATACAGTATTTTTTTTTTCCAGCGACGCTTTTTATTGGCTGCCTCATTTACGTCATGTTCCCTCTTAGACTTTCCAAAACGTGACAAAGGTAATGACATCAGAAGTGCCCGTGACATGAAGCAACAAAGAGCTAAACAACTGACATGTAATACAAAGTTGCATTCAAAACTGCGCAAAAAATTAGTTAGTATGAAAATGTCCCCTAATTGCATTAACTCATTAATTAACAGTCATTTGCATGCAGATATCTTCCCATTATCAGTCCACAAATAAGTGGCATGAAACTGTAGATCTTGGAGTACAGAATGGAATTTATTACAAATTGCCTTAGATTGCCTTAGACTATTGTAAAATGGAGGATGCTACTTCTCATTACTTCTCGTATTTTTACCTATAACGCCCCCAATCTGAGGCTGCAGAAGGAACTTGACCAGAACATCTTGGGGCTGATAAATGCTTTACTGCTAGAAAGGACGATGCATCTGCTTTGTTTCCTGCTGCACATGTGATCTAATAACAAGCGCTCGTCTTAACCGAGCAGTCTGGTGAGCAGCTCGCTGATGAAGACTCCAGCAGCGAGGATGGCGAACATGAGCAGCAGAGCGAGGCCTCTTCGGAACACCAGCTGCCCGACTGACAGCGGCGTGTCATCGGAGGTCCGCTGACCCTCCGCTGGACTCAAAGAACTGGAGCGGCTGGTCTTAATCTGGGCAGACTTCTCATCCAAGTCAAGGGCTGCGAGTGAAAGTTTTTAAACACATGGATAACGTTAGATGTGTAAAAGCTCAGCCTGGTCCCATCAAATGGCATATGAATAACGTGCTGGTTAATTCACCTATAATCGTCCCTTTGCTGTTTTTTTTTTTTGGGTGCTGTCTGCATGAAGCTTTTGGTGTGTCATTTTGCACACGAATGACAGAAATAAAAATGTCAGGTGAAATTGAACAGGGGGTTGCTGAAATAGTCCATGGACTCTTAAAGGGTCGACTCGCAGGGCTTCCCCACAACAGGAAGCTGTTGCAGGAGAGTGGTGAGTTGTGCTCACTTTACAATAGCAACCTGGCTAAGCTAGCTGCTGTTTGATGCCTCGTACAATGTGCTGAGACACTATTTGTACTGCTGCTGAAGTTTGGTGCTGTTGTGAGCATTATTTGTGGCTTTTTGATGGCGATTTCGCGTTGGAGGCTTATACTGTATTGTTATCGGGTTAGGGTTAGGATTTTCAGCACAAATCATCAGCTTCAGCTCCAATTAGTTTCTGGTGTCTGAAGGAAACTAAATTGCAACTGCATCGCGGTTGACCACGTCTATTCATACGTCATCCTATGAGACCTTGAACAGTTCCTATAAGGAAGATATAAAAAATAATAAGCCTTTTACCCTTGTTTTCTATCCCAGAGATCTTGTTCCTCTCCTGGATGTCGACTCCTGCTCTTACCAGCGCCTTTTCAGAGATGTTCAAGACAGTAACAACATCATGTCTTAGAACAAAAGGCCACAATATTCACATGCTGCCCACATTGTTGAATTTGCACACGCATAAATTCATCACAGTTTCATCCAAAGATAACAATGGCACCGTAATCATTGAACTGGTTACAGTCCTCATGTAACTCATGAATGTCTTCAGTAGAGTCACTCACCTCTTCAGTGGCCTTTTTCCAGTTTAGTTTCCACAGGAAAGGTGCAAAAAATATGCACTGTGTCAAAACGGATATTAAAAGCCCCGTCCACAGCCCTACAACAGTGATGGAAAAAGGACAGTTTGTTAAATTGACTGGAAACAAGATTAGATTGTCACTCATTAAAGCATTTACTGGGTTCTCACCTACAATGCCCATTTTAACAGGGAACATCAAAGACACTCCAACTGGCAACCCAATGACGTAGAAACCCACCAAGTTAACCACAGCACCCACCATCTGCTTCCCTGCTCCCCTGACAATACCTCCTATCACGCCCTGTTGAGGTAAAACGAAAGGGAAATCTAAAATATGCGGCAGCAAGTCGGGTTTATTTTGCTTGACACAGCTGAATAGCATGAAAAAAGCTCTCACCGCGAAGGATTCAGCAACATGGACGAAACCGTACATCTTCATGACATCAGCCACCCTTTGAATAATGTCTCTAAAAGCAAATGCAAAAATGACGACAGGTGAATGGAAGAATTAATTGGAAAATATTTTTGATGTCCAGTCATCCTGAAAGATAGAAAGCATATAGGACAAAAGAGATCTTTCCTTGGATGTTTTAGTACACCTATAGTCTAGTCTCATGCTATTCATACAGTAACTGTCTTTGACTGGCTAATTATTTGAGGGCATAAGAGCATGAAAAGTTCCGGCTGTAGGCCCAGTGGAGAAAAGTTCACCTGAAGCCCTGGTTTGCTAACATTAAATCACTAAATCTGACCACGTCTCAGGTAGTGACGGTGCAAAAATCCAAGCTCACACATTGAGGACTGAGGATCAGTGTCCTACGAGGTTAATACATCACAAAATGCACTCTCTGTTAGCTATGGTTCATGGGGTATAAGTAAACACAAACCACTGAATGTTAAGTAAGGAGGGGGTGGGGGTGGGGGTGGGGGTGGGGGGGGGGGGGGGCAGAATCTGTACTCACTTCTCTGTGGTGAAGATGTAACCAATGACATCCTTAGAAACACCGAGACAAACTCCGAAGACACATGAGACAGTGACTGTGCGTAAGAAACAAAGAACTTTTCTTAGACAATAGTGGTAAATGTAAGTGCATCATGTAAATCAGCATATTTTGTAGATTAGCAAATGCTCTGAATACATAATTCGACACAGCAGCCATTTCTTCTGCTGTGGTGGACGTTTCTCTGGGCCACATGTCTGATTCATACATGCACAGATGAGGGAGACCTTGCTGGACAGCTTGGCTTGATCCGTGTTCCCAGCACCGAGAGCATTTCCGACCCGCACGCTGGCAGCCACGGAGAAGCCCATTGGATACTGTAGAACAGGGAGAGGTGAATGAAACAAACCGAGATTCTCAGTTGTCGCCCTGTGGATGCAAACCACTCGGGTGGTAATCAAATGTAACACTGGCATACATCGTGTTCTGCGACTTCATCAGTCCAACCCAGCTACGACGAAGCAAAGACAATGTGAGGGAGTTACCGTGTACGCAATCGCAGCCAGCTGATAAACCACGGACTGAGCCCCCAACTCAACCTCGCTGATGATGCCTGCCAGGAACGCCGCGATCTCATACAGCCACCACTCCAGACAATGCATCAGCATGCTGGGGATGGCCAGCTTGAGGAAAGGACCCCATTCCTGCAGGCACTCTCTTGACCAACCTAGGGCAGAAGATAAGAGGAGGCACGATGGACTCAGGGTGTTCATAGCCACGGCGACAACACGCAAACATGCAATACTGCCATTTCGCTGAAGAACTGCGAGGCTGCTGTCACGAAAACAGAGACGCTGAGACGAGGCGCTCGAGAACGCGTTTCATATGCATCTTTTGGACTCTTGCTGCGAATTGTTACACAGAGCCCCTTTTACATTACATGACAGACTGCCAATTCTTAATCATTTGAAGGAATCTACTTATTAAGAACAATGTAATGTTACACAAATAGATACAAATGAATTCCACTTGATTTCTAAGTTGAAGTAAGCTAGTTTTTTTGTTGGTGCACAGCAGGTCGGTTGAAGATAAAAGCTGAATAATCTAATAAATACTGTATATATTTATTTTATGAAGTATTTGCATTTAATTGGAGTAATTCCTCTGAAAAAGTTCACTAAAATAGCCTTTTCTATTTTCCTGTCTTTTCCAGCAACCTTCAAGTATTTCTATGGAGGTAATGGTTAAATTAAACACTATGTTCACCGTGGGAACTTACCGTCCCATGTAGCTTTGTGCAGCCCCCTGCAGCAGATGTACATGAACAAGAAAGCTGCCAAGCAATACTGTGAGATAGAATTGGCAGCCGCAGATCCACTTCAATAGAAACGTAGAAAAACAAAGCATACAGTCACTGCCACTGATACAAATGTGTCGTCAGATAAATACTCCAAGTTGACTATTGATACTGTGATTTGTATAAACAGATTATGACTACTATGAAGAGTACACCGTTACAGGTGTAGTAGTACTCACGCGACCCCCAGATCGAGAACACTGAGGAGGATGTAGTTGATTATTCCATTTAATATATTCCCCACGGCTCCAGATATCACCTGAGGCCACATGATGCCCTGTGAGCCAAAGCAAGCTGTTAAAAAAAAGACAAAAAAGACTCGCCATTTCAATGCATCAGTGCTCCTGCTGTTTGTTACTATCTCGCTGTATTTGCTTTTTTTCTCCACACGCACAAAATGATCTCATTACAAATTTAGTCACTATTTTGTGTCACACCAGTGGTCTTTGCATGGATTGAAAATGCACCTGATTCTGAAGATACCTCCCCTGCAGCTGGTACATGAAGGCGGCCTGCAGAATCCATGAAGGCGATGAATGGGGGTTAATTGGATCGATAATGCAACACAACAAACCACTCAACGCAGCGTTTATGGATGGAGATACAGATAACATTTTGCAAAAATTGTGGGGGGAAGGCTGAACTCACAGGCAGAGCCGGCATAAAGATCTTCACATACAGCTGGGAGAGTCTTAATGACAGACGGGGGGGGGAGAAAAAGGGAAAATTGAAAATGTGCAAAATCACACTGAATAACTTGATTCATGAGAGCATGAGTGGAAATGGAGCATTCGATTTGATACGACGGCATGTCTGCAGCCAATATGACTCACCTGGCGACCTCTGGGCTCTGTCTGACAGCCAGCAGAATGGGCTGAGTGTTAATGAGGACGGACCAGCAGGGGAAACAGGCCAAGAGCAGAATTAAAACCCCCCTTTGGAGTATCACTCCTACACGCTTTAGGTTACCGCTCCCGTAAGTCTGCAAGAAAAGGCATCAGAAAAAATTTAATTACACTCAGACAGGAAAACAAATCTGAAATGAGCATACTGTGAACTCAGCAGTAATATTAATTTAAATATATAATATAAATGACATGAATGGCCAATAAAATCGTTGAATTGAATACCTGAGATATGAGTGTATCACATGCCGATGCCAAACCACAGCCAATGGAAATACCTGTGACATTTATCACCTGTATCGAAATGAAATATTATTCGTCCAGACAGCATGCTCGGATAGATGGTGCCTTCAAGTCACAAAAATGTACGACAGGAAGCAGAGCCATCAAATCAGAAACAATAACTGACCGCTATCGCCAACGCCACCCCCGCCAGCTCCGTCTTCCCCAGGTGGCCGCAGAAGACCATGCTGACGAAGCCGATCAGGAAGCTCATCAACTGTGAAATGAACTGATAAACAAGGTTCTCTTAACTATAAAAGCATAAATTAACTTCTCTCGACATGAATGAAGGATTTAACTACACATGCAATGTGTACAGTAGCTGAATGATTCATTATTCCTACAAAAAAAAAAAGAGAAAAAAAAGCGTTGTTTCAAAAAGGCCTTCGGGTGAGGAAAAAGGTCTCACTTGCTCCGGCAGCTGACATGTGTTATGCTTTGGTTTTGCCACGGCTCCTTTGTATTTCTGAACGTCTTTGCTACCTTTTCTTCCTGAGAAAATAGTTCCCGTGATTGCTTGTATAGGTTCCGGACAGCCCTTGACATCAAAAGGTTTGCACAAAAGGAAAACCAAATGTCCTCGTCTGTCAACTTGCAGGTTTGTGAGATGAATAGGAGTCAGTGGATACAGGTTGGGTTCTCTGAATTGCTGAGTGATATTTTTTTTTCTCCGCACGAAATCTTTCCGTCGAGGAGCCACTTGCAACTGTACCTCATTTTTATGGCACGTTGAAAATATTGCTTTATTATCTCCTCTTCTCAAGCAGTGTAGTCGGACATTTCACAAACTGCACCAAACTTCCTGTTAACTCTACTCTGACGTGACCTTTGCCTCCAACCTTAATGATTACAGTGTTTTGTCATCCCGTGACCTCCAACGGCTTCCTGGTGCACGATGGAACGAACTCCCGACGGACGTCAGGACAGCGGCATCACGCTCCATCTTCTGCAAAAGACTCAAGACTCATTTGTTTGTGGTTTCTTTCTTGTGACAAACGTACATATTGTAAGTCACTCTGGACAAAAAAAAGTCTGCTAAATGACCTAAATGTAAATGTAAATTTAAATCCTAAAATTAGTCAGTAAATTTTTCACAATCTTTTGGATGAAAAAGCACCATAGAGTGATAGATGGAGGAAAAGGTAACGGTGCTGTAGAGTTCCTCCAGTGCTTTGGAGTTCTGGCTATGCGAGACTGCTGTACGGCCAACTCTAAAGTAGTAGGTCAACTTAGTTACTTCACTGCTCGCACACCGATTTCAGAGATTAGCTAATGTTTGGTCTCTATGGCTTTTTTTTTTTTTGAACTCTCAGTGTGAAGAGCAGACAAACATTTATTTCACTGATGCCATCTTGTGTTATACATTAAAGCCCGGCTAGACTAGTGGACTGGCTAACCATGCCAATGAAGTGATTATCAAAATGATAAAAACACTATATACAGAAATGAACGCTAAGTAATGTTAACACTACATACAAAGCTACCTGAAAAAGGTACGGATATAGGATATAAACAGGTGATGTTCACTGGCGCAGTTTGTATCACATCGCATTGTGCGAGTACTAAAAAAACAAGTCTACGACGAGGTAAATGTAAGTACATATATTTGAAAAAAATTGGCTTTTGGAGTTATTTTACCTTTTGATATAATTTATTATGAGTTATAGTTTCGATTCAACTCTCCCCAGAACATCTTCATATGTAAGTTGAGTGCCACCAACGTTGCTTGGGACTAAAACCCAACATGTCACACTGTATGTTTGTCTAACACTTGAACTAGAGCCCCCCGGTGCAATCTGTTTTAGTTTTTAAATTGTTTCTCTAATTTGTTCCAGTCGTTCAACATTATTAACCGGTTATGGCAGGAGGGAAGTTGAAAATAATCACTGGCAAAGCACAAGCCTTATGTTAAAAAGTAGCAATTAAGGCATTTTGTATATAAAAAAAGCATATATTCATTTTTATCAGGGTAAGAAGTGACCTTCACTGCAAGCTACTAAATAATAATTGGTTTCAGTTGCAACACCGACAGCAAAATACACTGAATAATGAATAATGCTGCAGACTTTAGCTCAGCACCATAAGACCCTTATCACATCTGAACACAATCTTACCACGGGTCCTGCCAGTTTCAAAAACTGAACCGTTTCATTCTTGTAGGCTGCTGGTATCCCGAGCTTGATGTTTTTCAGCCAGGATCCGCAGCATGAGTCAACGCTGTGATCAGCAGGAGGTGATTCGTCTGTTTTGGACTGTCCATTTGCTCCTCTACAGGCTTTATTTGTAGCTAAATCTTCCATGCTGAAATGGGGGTTGGCAGAAAAAGCAGAACTCAATCCCAAACTGAATGATGGGTGTACAGTACAATACCCTTAAGACACAGACAAGAAGGCTGGGAGTAATCAATAACCAATTACCTGGGTACTAATCAATAACCAAGGCAATGTCTTCCCACCTTGCTCTCTGTCCGCGAGAGACGGCATGTACATTATGCTGGGGCATTGCTACAAGTCACATCTCTCCAACCCTCCACTCCACGAGCTGTGCACTCCCCCAGGAACGCTGCCAAAATGAAGCCGGTTATTTGTCAATGAGCTGCTGTGGAGCGTCACAGATCTTCAGTCTTTCACCACAGCTCACAGAAACTGAATGCTTTCGGTCAACGTGCGACTGCAAATGCACATAATGAAACAGGTCAAATGAGTAACAGGGCTTTCACCCTGTTGAACCCTGCTGCTAACGGGGCATTGATCGTTACGGTAGAGACAAGTTGACTGTTGTCCAAACCACTAGCTGCACGGCTAGTTGAGCTAACTATCTAAAGGCAGCTACAGTTGGCGGTAGTTAGTCGTTACACTCGTGATATGATGCCCTGTATTTATTTTGTGTTGAGACAATTCTTAGATGTTGCATCTTCAATAATTAGTATTTTTATTTAACTCTTACTTAATGCTGATTACTGTATAAACTAATGTTGATAGCATCTTTATAAATCTATCAAATAATGTAAACATTACTACAATACATCACATGCATGTCATTAGTAAATGATCACTGGACACAAACATTAGAAGGGTTAGTTGGACTTAAGTGTTGCCAGTTAAGAAATAATAAAGGAGCAATTAACAGCTGCTGATGACATTTATAAGACAACAAACGTCTGACTTTTCTGTACCTAGTTTTAATGTAATAAATATTGAGAATTTTGATGATCACAACAAACAAATTGACTTCCACAGAATCCTACCTTTATATAATCATGAAATAACATATTCAGGCTCATGTAATTGAGATAAACTAGTTAAGTACATTATTGCTATTGTGAACACAGAAATAGCTTTGATTTTGGTATTTCATTATGTACAGTTACAGGCCCGACAGTTGATGTGAGACACTTGTTCCAGCAGTAAGACTTCTGGTGAAAACTAACAGACTCTTTTGCTGTCGGCTGTCAAACTACGTCATGACGGCGGTGACACAGAAAGCTCTGACGTGTTTCCCACGCAGACACTTTATTTCCCCTCGCTGAGGTAAACCACTGAGTCTGTCATTGTGAAGCAAAACACGAGCTTGTATCCTGTCACCTCTTCATGCAGTGTGCTGTATTCTTCCTCCCATAGTAACACCTTCTCAGCGAGGCGCTCCTCTCTCTGGCTGCGGCCATGAGAACCTCCCATTGGGTGGTGCTGTTTTGCTCCGGCTCGAATTCAAACGCTCCAAATTTCTGACACGTCGGGCTGCTTCACTGAACTTTGAATGGATTTCTAATCATTTAATCAAATGATACAAACACTCGTTTCTCCTTCAGCTGGTTCAAGTCATTAAACACAGTCGAGCAACCCCGCAACGTGCCGTCGAACATACTGTCAAACACCACGGTTAATTTCTGCCATTTCAACTGTTTTCCGTGCCTCTGGGGCCAGCAGCAGAAGAGATGATCAGAAAAGAGAAAAGGGAAATTAGCAGAGGCCAACGGGGGAGGAAGGGGGTGACACCTAGCGTAGGCTCTCATTCATTTTCCTGGTTCAGTGATGCAGCAAGGCCCACCGGGTCCACCCACCCACCAAATTGTATTCCTCCGGTTCCCCCATCCCAACCACACGCTCACTGAATCACACACACTCACACGTAAATATGTTCCACCAACCAGCGGGGCTGGCGTCCGCCGTGACGTCACACTGCAGTTCTTCTCGGGCTCCACTGGATGACAGTGGCAAGTCACCGCTTACACATGATGAGCCGTCATTCTTTAATGGCGACCGGTCAGAGTGTGTGTACGTGAGTGCATTTGTATACGCGTTTGTGTTTGTGTGCATGTGGCGTTCAGGGTGGGGTTTGCGCCTGATGTGTAGCGCCGGGGTATTGAGGAGGAGGAGAGGGTTTATTGGAGGGGGTAGGTGGCTTGATGGAGGTGTAGGAGGCGGGGGCGGGCAGTAAAAAATCGCAAATGAGAGGAAATTGTTTTGAGTCACAGCAGATTTGGTGGAGTGAGATAAGGGCTGATGACGGTGGTGGTGGTGTGATTAGGATTAGGGCGGAGGGGGGGTTGGAGAGAGTAGAAGGTGGTGGTGGTTGGTGGTGGTGGTTGGTGGGGGCGTGGGGGGGACTGTGTGCATTAAAGGAAGTTTTGGGAGGGGTGGGTAGTATCTGCACGCACAGTGTCACTGTGTGTGTGTGTGTGTGCATTTGACTCCGTGTGTGTGTGTGTGTGTGTGTGTGTGTGTGTGTGTAGGTCGTGGATTTTTTTCTCTCTCTCCCTGCCATGAAAGAGGGGAATTGAGGGAAAGATGAGGAGATAGGTGGTTTAGATAATGGCGGCCAAAGAGAGCGGATGAGGGCAGAGCGTGTCACGCAGAAAGATAGAGTGCCGTGGAACAAGAAAGAGTGGTCGAGACAAAAGAAGTGAACATTTGATAGAGAGACAAAAAAAGGGGAGACAGAGTGCAGAGGGTATACAGAAAGACGGGAGGATGGAGGGGGGTGGTGGTGGTGTAGCAGGCCGTGGATGAGAGGATGGATGAGGGGAGGAACGCTGAAAGAGTGCCAGAGTGATTTTCAACGTGTTCTCTTCCCTTTCTTTGTTGGTTATGTTTGGCGGTGAGCGCTTTAGGGTTTTTTTTTCTTCTTTTTTTTTGGGGGGGGGAAGGGGAACAATGACGCAGAGGGACCCGTCGCGTCTGCTCCAGCTGATAATGACGATGCCCGAAAGACGATAACAATAATAAGTATCTTCTAGTGGAACCCTAAAACCGCTGGCACGTGAACACATACGTCACTTATTATCACACATGACACACTGCACTGGACACACAGACGTGGCTATCTCACGTTGGCAGCGTGTGTGAGGGCGGTTGGAGAGGGGAGCGAGCCGAGCGAGCGAGCGAGACACAAAGGGAAGAAGGGGAGCGGGGAGGAAAAAAAAAAAAGAACGGATTATGCACCCGGGTCCGTCACCTGCACACACTTGACATTCGCATACGGGACAAACGTGGGAGCGTGTGCTCAAAGTGTCACGCAGAAAAAAAATTAACACATTGTATGGGAGCAATCTTGTGTAATTCTTTTTTTTTTTGCTTTTGTCAGTGCAGACCGTGAAAAAAAAAAATCAAAGGCAGCCACTCAGAGAAAGCTGAACCCACACAGAGAGGCGTTATTTTCTGAAATGTGGTAAAAACCTGAATGAGACGTTGGGAGGGGTGGGGTGGTGGAGGATGGTGGCGTGGGCGGGTGTAGGGGTTTGTCTCGTGTATTTTTTTTTCCTTGACCGCACTTTCTGTTTAAATCTACACAATGTCGAGCGCTTCATTTTAATTTTTTTTTTTTTTTTTAAGACTTTGTCAAAGGGACAAATAATCGAAGCGTGGACTCATCTCGACTAGGGGGGGAACGATGAAAAGTACAGATGAAAAGTAATTTGGCCGTGACTAAAGCAGATGAAAATTTGCTGTCTGCTCTTTTGATGATGTTTGAGCTTTTGAATTTTCCTGCGGTGACTCATATAGAAATTACTTGAAATAGTCATAGCGATGCCGCACTCGCATTGTGTACTAGGTGCTATTAATATGTTTTTCGATCTTTTCCAGAATTCCGGCAGTTTCACGAGGAGGATTCGGCGTCAAGATGAAAGCTATGCCCCCCCTTCCTCGGCGGCGGATTACAATCACAACATGTAACTGTTGAGTCTCTCAGGTAATTAAGTCGCATTCTGCCTTAATGAACTCCTTGTCTCATCTGCTGAAACATGCATCATGGGAGCACACCGCAAGCGTGCTGTTGATTTAACAGCGCCGGCCTAATGCAATGGACGAGCCTTCCCAAATGCCACCAACCCTGATTTGTCTTCCATGACTCATCCAGCCTCTAAAACAATGCGGCACCGTGCTGCTCGGCCCCTCGTGACACACTGTCCTTTCCATAGCACCCTTGATGAGGCTGCTGGTCTGTCCGCGGGGGTAAACACAGAACAGACAGAGCCAAGTGGGTGCCTTTGAGCTTGAGCAAAGACGAGATACAGCGATAGAAAGAAATGAGAAAATAAAAAAATAATAATAAAAAACAAAAAAAAACCTGCACGAAGTCAGAAGTAAACAAGTTTTTGAGGACATCTTGGATGAGTCAGTCAAGAGCCTCCCATTATGCTCGCTGGGTTATTATGTACGACTGTGTGTTTCGGTCGGGGGAGAGGGGTTGGAGGGCTGCATTATATATGACATATTTGGGATTGGAAGTGATTCTGTGCTTTGTTGACTCATCGGCTGAAGAGGCTCATTGACTGTGGCAGCTGGTTGACCTTGGAGAGAAGGCAACCTGCTTCTCCCGGAGCTTTTTTTTTTTTTTTTTATCCCCCCCCTCGCGTCTGAGCAAGTGAAGCGGGAGATGTATGATCTGACATGAGAGTCATGGGAGGTGAGCGGCACCTACAGCACAAACACACACCAGCCGCTTGCGAGGCGCCGAGAGTCCCCTCGAGGCTTTAAAACGACCCTCACGTGCTGCGACAAGCGGCTTCAAACAACCAAGCGTTGTCTTGTTTTGGAGTCACTGTATCGCTGTTCGATCCCTGATTCTGCCGATCAGAGCAAACGGACCACCTTTTACCTTATGAAATCCTGTACGCTTACAGCTCCCGACATCACTTAGTAAAAGTTGAGAGGGCATATCCACATCTTCAGTGAAAAATTTTCTGTGCTGGGATAATAAATTTGTCAGCTCCGTTCCAGCCACCACAGAATGCTGCACTGTTTCATTTCCAGATTTGACTGTTTTTCACAGTAGGTGCTATCGTTTCGTTTCGTTGTTCCCGAGCTGGACTTTGTTGTCAAGAGTACTTGGATCTGGGCCCGGGCCTGGGACGTCGAAGCACCCTCAAGCCCCAGAACTTCTATGAAACGCTGTCCAAAAGTGATCTGACCGAGCAAGATGCAAGAGTGATTTGGCTGCGACACCTCATCAGTCACTATCGTTTATCAGGTAGCTCTGGCTGTTTGGATGGGAACGCACAAGTGTTTTTCTATATGTTTTTTTTTCCACAAACTGGCTGGCAGTTCTTATGAATTGCTCTCTGAGGCTACAATGCTCCAGTCCAGAGTCCAGACCTCTTCTTGTTTCCCTGTAGGACCATTTCTGCAGACGACGACTCCTCTGAGAGGCGGGGTGCAGTGCAATTCATTCATACTACGACTTGATCGAACGCCAACAGCCGCTTCTGAAAACTATTTTGTTTTGTTGCTCTGATTGATGTTGCAGTGCGTCTCCTTCAGACACCACTGATTTGGTTTCGGGTCAAATACTGGAGAGACAGAGAGAGAGAGAGAGAGAGAGAGAGAGAGAGAGAGAGAGAGAGAGGGCATGGAGTCTTTTTTTAGCGTTTGCAAAATTACGCTTGGGCCAGAGCAGGATTTGGTCCGGTCCGGATGTTTGTCCATGCGTTAAACATTGTGTTTGAACAGAGTTTGGATAAATATGTGGTCAGACTCTACAGTTAAAGGTCACCACCACAGAGGAAAGAAAATAAAGGTCTCGACCGAGGTCCTATAGTGACGCGGACAGAAACCATTTCCACTCGTCTCCCAACAGCGTAAAGTTTCCAGCTCCATGAGCGGTACCGAAATATTAACGATCGATACGTCTCTCATTGACAGCGTTGCCATGGCAATGCTGTGGAAAAGCTAATAGCCGCCTCTTTGGTCTTTCACACCTGAATGTTTCCAGTCTCCTGAAAGTTGCATAAACCACTTAACTAAAAATGAACTGACACAAAGCGAGAAGCTTGAAAAGATGCACGTGTCCATGAATAAGAGAGTGCCTCGGAATAATTTGCACAAACGTGTGGCTGCATAGGCGCTGGCACGCGGGGGTGGGGGGGCACTAAAGGCACGACGGGGAGGACACACCAGTGGAGGTGGCACGGTGTGAGGAGACGGCGATGAGGAGCAGGCAGAGACTTTGGATTTTTACCGCCGTTAGGTCACCTAAAGCAGCACAGCCAGCTACTACTAACACAAATGGACTGCATTAATCTCATTCTTGTTCAGGGACATGAAAGTGGATGGAGGAAATTGGGAAGGGGGGTGAGGTGGCGGGTGGTGTTGGTGGTGGTGGGGCGGAGTGCCGTGTGTTGGTGATGAGGCTTGAAAAAAGATGAAGCTGGCTGGGGGGACGGGCTGGAGAGTGAGTTAAACGCACAGAGAATTAGAATGAATGATGACAAAATCCGCTCCTTATTTCTCATCTTTCTTTTTTTTTACTTACTTTTAATCGTCACTGTGGGACTCAGGCGGACAGAGAGAAGCCAGCGTTTGTCTCCACATGACCCACGCAGCCATCAGATACACTTTTGAAATTTAAAATTTGAGTAAAAAAACATGATGTTCCCACCCGGCGGCGGACTGACAGTTCGGAAAATTAGCTAATGTTGCTGTTGAAAGCTCACCTGAGTGTTCTGTCAGGCTGCAGTATAAATGCTTTGTTGTTGTTTTACAGTACCCTTGTGCTATCTGACAGCCGGTGAATAATGAGTCAGTTTAACATACAGCTTTGCTAGAAGGTGCTTTGCCACGGAAGGAAAGAAATGTCAGAGGCTGAGGGAGATATTTGTGATTAAGAAATCAACGCTGAGCGTTCAGCTTGTGCGCTAGAAACAACTAGAGCACACAAGTTGACCGCGCTGTACACGGCAAGTGAGGTTTTGTTTTTCCTCTCCTCTCCTGTGTTTCAAAACGAAAGGCAACGAAATGAAAAGGCCAAACATCTTCGTCGGATTATTTCTTCTATCACGGTTATCTTAAATATCGTGACGCCACCAATGGGAATTTGATTTATTTTGTCTTTATTTACTGTAGTCGAAAAGCAGTTTTACTGGTTTGTGTCATTCTCACAGAGAATCCAATGGAAATTTACATTAAATGCGAATATTCCTTCCGTTGTGACTCATTCCCTCCGTGAAATGCAGCTTTTTTTCCTGTCTGCCATCATATCTCCATTTGTTTTAGTTTTTTGCGTTTGATAAAGGTATTACAGTTGGGCTCCCAGGTATGAAGTCATATAAAGGTGGCCCTGTAGACTGTGTTAAGGTGCACTCATGGCTTGATTAACCCACCAGTAGATTGACAGAAAAAGTGTGCCCAACTGCTGCTTTTAGCGGTCTTAAAAAAAACATCTGATGGAGTTGTGGTGAACATTTTTCACTGTCATCTGATGTTTTTTATGGCCCAAACAATCAACTGAACAACTAATCAGTTTCAGTCATCTTCTCTCGTGTATATCTGACGTGCCTGTGTAACGTTTGTTCATGTGTGAATCACAGCCCGTTTGACGCAGCCTTTTTCTTTTTTTTTTTTTCCAAGCCCGACCTAACGGAGGCAGAGCAGAAGGGTAGCAACAGAAGGAAATGTGTAGACAGGATGCAGATGGCACATTCCATCCACAGATTTTGTTTTAACTAATTACGACATCGGCGCCGGCAGTGAATCGTTGAAAGAGCAATTTCCGTCTTTCATTAACATTTTGTTCAACGGTTTGAGTTAATCGCCGGGGCTGATGTCTCGAAAAATTCCTGCTTTGAAAGGTCGAATCATTTTGTAGTTTTCGGCTGATTTTTCCGAATTCCATTTTTTGGGGGGGAGGGGAGATTTTCGCTCACGCGCGTTCAGCAGAAAGATTGTGTTTCAGATGTGACAATGCGACACATTTGGTGAATGCAGTTTATGAGACAATATGGCATTGTAACTACACAGCTGTGGGCTGTGATTGCAAAGCCTGTCTCTTTTGGTTTGTGCGTATGTGTGTGTGTGTGTGTGTGTGTGTGTGTGTTGCCTACAGGTGACTCATCGCACTGCAGATGACCACAATGTTTTTTCTGCTGCTGGAGCGTTCATGGCTCTCTTTCTACCTTTCCCTCTGCTATGACTGTTGCTCGCTCACTCCTTTCCCATGCTTCTGTTTTCCCCCCTGCTATCTCTTCCCATCAGTGCTTCCTTTAGGCACTGCAAGCCTGAAACAACCCCCCCCCCACCCCCCGAATTACATAACGCCCCGTCTCGTACCGTTCCGCCAGGACGCCACGGAAATGAGATGCAACAAATGAGGAAGACAAAGAAACAGAACATTTCTGGAGGAACGTTTCATTCCACGTCTCTCTCTCGCTCTATGTTTTCGTGCGCTACATTGTACCTGCGAGGGCCGGCCACCAGCAGCAGAGCGTTCATCCAGCCCAGGTATAATGAGCCATAATGTCATGTTACGATCTGATTGGCATGGCGAGCGTCACTGAGAGGGGCGGGGTGAGGGGCTGGTGACAGAGCGAGAAAAGAAAGAGAGAGGGAGACCAAGGGGGGGGGGGGGTAATAATGATGATGATGATGATGATGATGATGATGAGGGTGATGATGAGGGGCCATGAGCCGAAACAAAGGCAGAATGACACACACACACACGCACACACACATGCACACACACAAAGGTGAGGATCAATTTGTGCCTGCCACCTCATTTTCTGCCTCCCTTCTCTCCCCCAGCGTCAAACTCACATCAATCATACATCCATTTACCCCCATCCCTCTCTCCCTCTCAATTAGTCTCCCCTCCATTTCTTGTCTACCGCTCTCCTGTCATCTGCATCCGGAGTCACAGGCAGTGTTTTCTGATGTTGGGGATCATTTCAGGATGTGTGGTCTCTCGCAAAAGGAGGAGCGTCGCTTTTGGAGAACTCTTTCAAGAACAGGGGACGTATACGCGCCGCCACACTGGTGCCACCCGTTGCTGTCCAGAAACGAGGGATTTAAAGGTGCGCCACGTAGTTTTGGGGAACACATTTTAATCAGAAGAGAAATCTTCATCGATTGATTTCTTTTAGGGTTTTGTTTTTTTTTTTTTTAAATGCCTGAAACAAACATTATAAATGAATGAACTCTCTTTGTTTACATGACTGAATAAACTGAATAAACAAACTGACCTTAAAGGAAAATGTGTTGGTTTTTACTTTGTCTAAATTTGGCGGCCCCTGCCACCTTTCCCTCTTCAAACAGTCTTCTGGGGACCTTATTTTCCTCTGAAAACAGCTTGTTCAGTTATAAAAATAAATAAATAAAATATCTCTGAGTGTGTATTATTAATATTGTAAATATAAACACACTCTCTAAAGCTACACAGTGCCCCTTTAAAGAAACCTTTAGGCCAGAAAAACATTAATGAACACAGGTGCACATGCAACCCTATTCCATCTGACTGGAAACATTTGTGTGTTTTATTTTATGTTATGTATTTTTCTGTATAAAAAGCTGCTGATTGGCTTTTCACTCATTTTAACATCTTTCAGCTTGCATGATTGTAGATTAACCTAATCTCGGACATGCACATGTAGGCAGGCAGACACACACACACACACACACACACACACACACACACACACACACAGTATTTACATTGTAATTACCCCTGAGCCTCTCTTCAGGTCCCTGTGGGGCCTCAGGCTGAAGACGAGCTCAGAAGAGTCCCAGTTGTCCCATTGAGGAGATCATTAGCCTGGTTAGAGTAATCCACAACGGTCTGCGTGTGTGTGTGCGTGTGTGTGTGCCACTTGTGTGTTCAAGCGTTAAGCAGCTGTTAAATGGACTCCACGGCCTTTAGTGTCCGTGGACATTAGCTTTATTGGTGTGATCTGAAAAGTTATTTAGTGACAGCTGGGATTTCCCTCCCCAGGGAGGGAGCCGCTGACGACTCATGATAGCAGACATGAATGGGAGGGGAAACAGGCGTTAAATTGAAAGACCTGGAAAACTGCCGGCAAAACACACCCCTGAATTGATTAAAAAAAAAAAAGAACAAATCACATGCAAGAAAATGTAATATTATTGATGTTATAAACTCTTAATGCGTCTTTATTTAATACACATCTACAAAATCATGGATGTCTTGTTTTATTTGCTATAAAAGAGGAATTTGTTTCCTTTATTTTGAAGGGTAATGAAATGACACTGTGATAAACAAATAATTCAAACATCTTGTTTCATTCAGAACAATAAAAAAAAAAACAGCCACATTTTAGTCTTTACAAACAAATTAAACCTCATCAGCTCAGACATGAAGACATTTTTTACATGAATGAAATATCTTCTTTTCTGTCTTTGTCGACAGAAATACACCTGCACGTCCAATTGTTTTTAAAGTGCTCTTTTATGAATTAAAATTCAAAAGCTGTGATCTGGATCTGTTTATTTTTAGTTTTAAAAAAAATTTTTTTTAGACCATTTCAGGGTTTAGAGGATTGGTGTCAAGGGTTATAGAGCAGCTGTGCATTTGCCTGTCTCGGCTCAAGACGGCAAACATCTGCATGCACTGTTGTGCTGTCAGATGCGCCTCTAGACTCTCTGAACCAACATGACCCGGGCCAATCAGCAGCCCCCGTCTCCTTCTTTATCGCTTTCTGCCTCGCCTTTCTCCTCCCCTCTGCCATTTTCCTCCCAACACTGTTTGGAAAAATTATCCTCCCTTTGCACTCTCTGCTGGAAAAGAGAGTGGAGTAAAGGGGAGACACAGAGGGGGGAGAGAGGGCAACTGATTGCTCCTATTGTTTAAGAATGAGGCTTGCAGCCTCTTAAGGGATAATTGGCACACAAGGAGGGTAATGCGTTTGGACGGGAGAGGAAAGTCAAAGGAAGAGAGATTGAAAGAAAAGGTGGTGAAAGGGCTCATGGAGAGGATGCTGGGAATCACTTAAATTTAAACATTTGAGATTTAAATGTGAACGAGCGAAACCAACAACCAACCAGTGTTCTGAAATAGAGTATTCATTTTATCTGATACGAACAGCGGGATTTAAATACTTCCTGTGTTACTAAACTCTTTCACTCTTCGATTTCGTGTTACTGAAAGGCCCTCCCTGCAGCTTCTTCTGGAATAGAATAAAAACACAGTATAGAACAGTGTGTTTGTCCCCTTTGAAACACATGATGACACAGAAATTAGACTGAACTGCTAGGTATAGACAAACGCCTGGATAACAGCTGGATTCTGAAAAACGAAAAAAAAAACAACAAAAAAAACAAAAACCCAAACAGACAAGAAAAGTGTATTACTGCATTTTGAGCTCTGTGTAGATTTGGGTATTCATGTGTTGGGGGATAT
Source organism: Acanthopagrus latus (assembly GCF_904848185.1). Classification (NCBI taxonomy): domain Eukaryota; kingdom Metazoa; phylum Chordata; class Actinopteri; order Spariformes; family Sparidae; genus Acanthopagrus; species Acanthopagrus latus. Next base: position 9,792,904 of record NC_051051.1, read on the forward strand.
CTGTTATTGAGTTAGTGGGGAAAAGGTACAGAATAATCCTTTAAAAACGGCTACCAGCTGATCTAACATTGGGAGAAAATGCTCATTATAAGCTAAACTGGATGTTTGTGGACATTGCTGTCACATTTATCATTTAACGTGACTGTTTTTAAATATTCTGAATACATGTACACATACTCGAAGCTTATCTAGTCGGCGTTAGGATAAAAATCCAAAACAGTCCATTGTACACGCTCGTAAAGCTAATATGTTAGGGTCATAAAAGAAAAAAAAAAAAACAATACTTACATACTTGTCACAGGAAATGAACGCTGCCAAAAATACACGCAGCCAACATCACATAATACAGCCGCCGCACTTTCTTTTGTGCCCGCTTCCGAGAGCGGGCTCAGCCACCTGGTGTTCCTGATGTTCTTAGATTATTTCTTACTCTCATTTCTGTCTGTATGCGTCCTTTGTTTCCTGTCGAGCACTTTGAGAAAGTGCAGGTGTTTAAAAGTGCTTTTTGAAATAAACCTGACTCGCCTGGAAGCGGAGTCATTTTTGAGAAGCGGCAGTGAGAAAAAAAAAAAAAAAACCCCAACAAGTTTGAGTCACTCGGATGAAAAAAAAAAAAAAAAGAAAAAATAAATCACAAGGCTTCATCTTCTTATTCAGAAGCCACACAACCATAAGTAATCAACAAAATACATGACAGGCGATGCAGAATTCCCGCTCTTATAAGTGTGACCTTTAACCAGCGGGATGACTCGCGCGCCACGCAGTGCACGTTGCATTGTGGCAACTGTGGAGCGTGCAGCATTATCTGAAGGGAAGAGTTCGCTCTACTGCGTCATCAAAGCGAGCCCTGCACGTCCCTCTGTATGTCTGTGTCTCTATTTCATATTCCAGTCACAAGCCATATGGTGCAACTGCTCAAAGGGTACGATTTGGTATTTTGGATTTTTTTTTTTTTTATTTTTTTTGGGTGGGTGGGGTCTCGATAAGTTTCGTGCCTCAAGGTCTGTCTGAGGCGGGACGGCTGCACACGGAGAACGTGCGAGCTCTGCACGCTCGTGACCACCGTCGTTTTAGCTTTTTTTTTTTTTTTTATACCCGTGATGATGAAAAAAGGAAAAAAGGAAAAAAAAAAACAAAAAACGAGGAATATGGGAAGAAAAAAAAAGGAAAGAAACATTTACATTCAGTTTGCAACCGCGCCGAAGACACTGCGAACATCTCTGAGTGCTCGCAGCGTGCGCCTTCCTCCGCGCGCGTCTTCGCACTTGTGTGCGTTACAAATTAGTGCACTTGTAAGACTATTATTTGTGATATTATTTTGTGCGAGAGTGCGTGTGTGTGTGTGTGCGAGCGCGTGTGTGCATGTGTGTGTAGGTGCGTGTGTGTACAGTGTGTCTAAATTGGAAGGCTGTAATTAAATGCGTAGACCTCTCCACTATCTCCTCCTCCAGCCAGCGCCAGTGACGCACAAACCGCAGCACAGCCATGAGTCATCAGGCCCCCAGGATCACCACCCCTCCTTCTATCTCTCTATCCCTGCCTCCATCCACCTCTACACAGCTCTCTATAACCCTTCTCTGCCTCTCACTACACATTCCTATGTCCCACTCTTTCAAAATTACCCACCATCACGCGCACGACGCGAGCGGCCGCTTTTTTCCCTATACACTCCTTGAGATTCGTGCTCAATTTCCACCTCAATCCGACACGCTCCCGCTTATCTTTCCACATCTGGCCGTCGCTCTCTCTCTCTGCTACACCCCCCCCCCCCCATGCCACCTTCCCTCTTCACTCGATCTGTCTTTACCCTCTTTATCTCCCCTGTTAACCTCTCCACGCCCACCCGTGAACCTGCGGGTTATTAAGTTTGCCACAGTTGCGGGGGTCAGCGGGGGAAAAACAGAAGGCGACACTATGAGGATGAAAGAGAAAGAGAGGAGTTATGGGTGGGGGGTACATGAGAGGAGAAAAGGGGCTCATATTGTGAGGAGTGGGAGAAGGCGACGGGCGACGGAGCAGCAGCGACGGCGTGAGCAGCAGAAAAGGCTGTGAAACAAGAGAGGGATGGAGAGAGAGCGAGAGAGAAATAGATAGAGAGAGAGAGAGCGCACGATTTGAGGCATTTGCCACCTGGCGTCCTGAATCATTATCTGACTCATGCTAATCTCTTATCTCCTCAGCCAAACGCGCACAGGCATACACACTGCGCACACACGACTGCGAATTAAAAAAAAAAAAAACAAAAAAAAAAAACAAGCGCTGGAATCAAAGCAGCTTTTTTTTATTTTTATGAGTGTCAGACCGGGTAAGAGACGAGGAGTCGGGGGTGGGGGGGCACCGGAGAGTAAGGATGAGCAACACTCAAAGGACGGAGAGGAGAGGATCTCTCTCCACCGTCTGACGAAGTCTCCGACGTGTTTTTTAAAAGAGGGAAAAGGGGATGTTTCATTTCCATCTCTCCGAGTGGTTATGATACGAGTAGGAAGGGGAGAGCATATTAAATGTATGACTCATAAATGTGTGTGTGCGCCTCTGTGCCCCACCAACGCCCTGCAGAGAGGGTTGCATCCACTGCTGCAGGAGGGATGGAAAAAAAAAAAAAAAGACGAAAAAAAAAAGAAAAAGAGGCAATTTCGTGCTTTACTTGGTGTGGTTATCCAATTAGTTACACAAAACATGTGGCTAAGCGGATGTATGCCAATATGCCTCTGTTCCTGATAGATGTTTTATCCTCGGGAGAGCCTTTTTTTTTTTTTTGCGAATATGTAGCAAAGCCGTCTGATGAAATATTACATTTTGAGTGCAATAGTTTTTGTATGCGGCATTAGTTGTTTCAGATCGACTGGGGGTGGGGTGGGGGGGAATCATGCACTATTATCCTCTGAGCTGACATCGATAATTCAAGGTATTCCGCTCACAGATGCCGTAAGCTTGTGTGCTCGTTGTAAAGCCACGCGGCTCGACCATGGCAGGGTCTCCCGAAGTGCAAGTATTATTTATTATCTTTGCCCGACATGTGCGCGTTAATCATGCTGACACCCTGGATGCTTCCTGATAAAGCCACCTTCCCCTTTTTTTCCAACCTGCTGGTGAAACCAACATTCAAACGCATGTAAATCTTTATTTAGAATGAGCTCAATCTGTTCAGAATAATACACGGACACCCCCCCCCTTCACTGCAGAATAATGTGTGAATGTGGCTCTGGAGCAGTTTTTTTCCTTTCCAGCAGCTCCGCTCTAATACAGAAGAACATTTGTGCCACCTCTTCACTCTGCAGCTATCAAAAAAACCCCACTGGGAACTTTTTCCCCCCGTTGATTTTCCCAACTTTTTGATTAACAAGAGGGACACCGGTTGCATTCATACGCAGGGGAACACAACACAGCTCTCGCTTCAGCACCGATAATTCAAAACCCTGAGCTTTGCGGTGGGCGAGAAATAGTGACTCAACGTTGTGGTGCTAGATTCTACTCCACTGGAGTACCCCGCGTTTATTTCAAACATTTGAAATATTTATGGCTCGATTTTGGACTTTGCCTGAAGCAGACCTTGAAAAACACATACTTCTAATAGCCCACAAGAGTGGAGCCTGCAAAAAAAAAAAAAAAAAACGGAAAGAAAAAGAAAATTATGCTGAACAAACACCGTCAGTTTGGTGTAATATCTGTGCGTGTGGGATTTAAATGCTTCCCTCTAGCCTACATAGCCTAATTTCTGAATATGTCTCTCCCTGTCTGAGCTTATTCATAGAGGCGTGATATACATGAATATGTGTCCGGAAAAGAAACTATTTATAGTTGCACATATGAAACGTCTCATGAGTAAATTGAAATTCCGTAATAAAGGCAATCTGAGAAATGTAGCCTTTCAGTCCTTGTGTTAAGGATTTATCTTCTACTGAGGGTCTGTTAAGGATCCCTGTGGATCTGAGTCATTTCAGCTCTAATCTCTCCTCCGTCTTCATAGAACAGTTTGTCTTTATTTGAAATGCACTGTCTTTAGCCTTGCATGTTAAATAACCTCCTGGTTTCACGTGCACTATGTAGTTTTGGGGAAGAAATTTTAATCAGAAGAGAATCATCTTCATTGATTGATCTTTGTTTTCATGACTGAATAAACAGTAAAAACAAACTGAACTTAAAGGAAGACACAATTTCATACTGTTATACTTTGTTTATATGTGGCGGACCCTGCCATCTTTCTGGGGGCCTGAGAACAGCTTGTTTATTCAACTATGGAAAAAAAACCCCACACATTTGTATTATATAATTCATGTTGTGAATATTAAAATTCTGAGTTTGAAGATCATCCCCAAGCTACACAGAACAAGGACTACACTTTCATACATCCCTCTGCTGTGCGTTATTGGATTACGTGGATGCAGGTTTTGGCTGAAAGGCCGGGCATTGTTGCCTTTGTGTCATGTATAAGTGGAACTACTCGGTGGATTAAGACATGTCTGTAGTTGGAACCCAGCTGAGAATCTACGGCGCTGTTCCCATCCCATCGCCTTACGTTTCCCGTCTGTCTCCGCTTGGTAAAAGCTAAAATGCCCCCAAATTAGCATAAAACCCATTAAACTTGCATTTTTTTCAGCTGCACAGAATTACTAAAATCCATCCTGTATTCACAACAGGAGATGTGGAAATCAAGAAATCATATGAAACCTGCAGCAAACATGGTTTCCTCAGTCAAGAAATCCTATACAAAATAATAAAATTGTGCCACGTAAGAGCCGTTCAGTCCACCCTGTCCTCCCACTAGCTCCCAGTTCGTGCCAGATATGACGGCATATTACATGGGCTTGCACCATGCTATTTAGCAGATCTCACTGTAATAATGCCTCTCTTACCTCCTTTCATTTCAGATCATGGCTGCAGCTGGGCTGATGTGTGATCTGTGCCCTTTGCGGTCCTTGACTCTTCCTGCCTCCTCGCCTCTGGTGGTAGCCGTTGTTCATGGTGACTGCTGTTGCAATGGCCTATACAATCCTCCGCTGACCTTCATGACAACACACGAAAATATGAAGTACACCATGCCTGTTTGCTGGTGCTGGATCTGCATGTTAGTCGAAGCAACCATCTAACTGTGTACGTTGTTACTGCTATCTAAATGCCATTTCTTGCCTGGCTGAAGCCAGGTTTGATCCAAATAAAAGACAAAATAATGGTATGAGGAAACACATTGGTGTCATTTACGCAATTTTTTATTTAATAAATGCGAAAAGACGTTTTACACAGACTGGTGTTGAATGCATTTTAACAATTTAGTCACTTCACTATTTGGATTTTGGTACCAGTTGTTGAACAGCGACAGACAAAAGCGCCGTAATGAAAATGAAGTCATTATTTTGTGTTGTTTGGTTCCCCACCCAAGTAACTTGCTGTTTATCTGTCCTGTTAACCCCTAATGTGTCCGACTCTGATTCTACATCAAACATAATTTAAGTCAGCGCTTAAAACAGTTTTCAGGCAGCTGACTACTGACTGCAGAAATGACTTAAAAGTTGCATCCCTAATTAGAAATTAAGCACATTGAGATAATTCTCCAGTCAGATGCCACGGAGCCACTGAAGACGAAGGTGGTGTGATTAAAGTTGTGCCAGTCAAACCTCCATTTTGGAAAAATGTTAGAGATGAGATAGAAGCAGCATCAGTGTCTGTTTCAGTCTCCTCATTACTTTCCACAGATCTGACGTGACACGCTTCACACACCAAAGCGCAAAAACTTTTTTTTATGATGCCATCAGAAAAACTACCATATGAGTCGACTGTGAAGTGGATTCTCACGACCTACACGCTTGTTGTTAGGGGGCGACCTAAAGTCAACAGCTAGTAAGTTCAGTCACATCACATACATTATGTAATTGTAGGTATTTTGAGTGTACTGCATCGTGAAGGTAGGGTCTGCCTGACACTGGTACGCTGCAACAGTCATGTTACCTTCGGACATTGTTGTTACCATCTGTGAAGCTCACCAGAAGTTGCTACCTTTATGAGACTTTTGAAAGGTTTAACTCATGGTCTGAGGTTGGAGGCGGTGTTTCCATGGACTTTATACAATTCGCCTGTCATACTGTATGTGCTCCGGCCTCTTCAGTAAAGGAAACACACGTATGCTGGACCTTTTTCTAAATGATGAAATCTTATTGATTGTGGTTCAGACAAACGGCAACGTTTCGTCATGTTTCATTTGATTTCTGGTCCATTCTAGGAACGTTTCAATTATCTATGATTACGAGACAAAATCAATCTGTAAATCAGTGTGCGCTAGCAGTTGTTAAGATTCTTCTTCTTAAAACTCAATAAAAGAAAAGTAAGATAATTAAACCCGACATAAGCTTAAGAAAGTAATAAGTAATAGCTGGCTAAAATCCACAATCCGTATTGGAGAAGTATTTATTTACATTCTTTGCTGTATCGCTAACAAAATGTGGTTGGCATATGTGCTACTTTTAAATCCCTTCTTCCATGACATAAAGTGCCTTGAAGGATCCGTGTCTTTGTGGAAAAAACATCTGCTTAAGTGCCAGAAGCACCTTAATACTAATACATAAACTTGTAATTGCACTTACCATCATAATACCAATCGAGCGCGAGACAAAACAGCGAGGTGACAATATCAGTTTAAGTCAATCCGTAATGACTACATCACAGACGTACTGAAGGACGAACAACCTATTAACAACCGGTGCTAATTAAAGCAATCTGCTAAACAAAAAAAAAACAAAAAAAAAGAACTACTCCCCAATTACCACTTACTGAAGCTGTCTAAATTGCACAGAAGGAGATAAAAAAAATAAGCTTACCAGTGTTGACATAAGTGGTTTTTGATGTCTCTTAAAAAAAATCCCCCAAAGAGCTCCCCCGCGTTTCAGTTTTCGCTCCCCAAACGAGTAAACAGAAACTTGCGCCTCAACTGCAATGTTTGCCGTTTCATCCATACGACAGGAAAAGACTTCCACAGTCTTTCTGAAAGGCATCTGCGCGTCATAGGCAAAAGCCTCAATTAACATTTATGTAATTCTAGGTTTGTTTTCAGTATGTGCTACAATACAAGATAAATTGGATCCATCATTAGTGTCTTTGACGCGCAAGGCAGCGGACAATAAAGCTAATAGAGTGGTTCAGGCGCTTGTTTGATCTGAAAGCGATCATTACAAAGTTACCACCGGCACTCCTGGCAACTTAATGCGCTGACTGAGGGGACTGATTCAGTATTTTTGTTATTGCAGATTTCTCCCAGTACCTCCCTCCAGCTAGAAAAATCCATCTTTCGTAAGTGCTTTACGAGAGTTTTGATCGTGCCATTTAGCGGATGTAAATGGATACCCGAGATGGCATCAACAATGCACCGATGTTACCAGCTGCTTTTGATATCCAAAGTCTTTCACAATCCAAAGATCTCCACTTCAGTCTCACCATCCATTGTGACTTCGATTGAGAAGTTGATCAGCATCCATCACCTGCAGCACGACTGATCAGCGCTTCACCGTTCAACCATTAACGCTAACTTCTCCCAGGGTGAAAAAAAGAAAATGGGCCGACTTTAATGAAGTCACAAACCCACTTAAGACAATAGACTATGCAAATTTTAAAATACGAATTGGAAAAGTAAGTGACTAAAACTGGCAGCACCCTGAAAACTTGACACGTAAGATAGCGTACAGTAGAGTTAGCGATTCTAAGAGTTTGGATTATTGCCGGAGCTGCTACTACTTACATGTTTTGTTAATCTTCACAGGTGAACACCACTTTAAGGATTTAAAAGGAAGTAAAAAGTTAACGTGAGGCTATGAACAAACTACGCTGCGGTTGCACATCTTCATCGCCACCGTCACTAAGCATCTTTACTACGCTACAGTACACACACTTAACAGTTAAAGGTCTATTAGAAAAAAAACAAAGGTTGGGAAATCTATGTGTACACAATGCCCGACATACAAATTTGGAAACAATGGTTTTGTTCATAATTACAACCATGGAGTCTTCCTATTATGCTAGGTTTTGGCAAGTTTCCTTTGCATGGTAACAAGTGATGGGGCTCTTTGGTTTATTTATAGCTGACGGGGATTCATTCAAGTTTCCATGTCGAGGCTTCAATTAAAACCAAACTTCCAAATGTGAATAAATGGTGTGAGAAAAATGGAGGACATTGTTTTCATTCTGCAATAATAATAATTAAAAAAATGACATTAATATGAATAAAGGCTGGAAATCCTCCAATATATTCATGCCTAAGCTGTCCCCCTTTTCTTATTTGCATTTCCCATGAATGCCGTCTCTTGTTCTTTCTCAAGCACACCGGCAGACACGCGGAGATAAGCGTGCTCGCGCCTGGAAATAGAACATATAGCGCAGCAACAGAGAGAAAAAGGGGGGGAAACAGAAATTATAAAGAATGCATGCAGCCATAATAGAAGAGGTGATGAGTTGAAATGATAGAGGAGAGAAAAGACACATTTATGACATTCAGCAACATATAGAAAAACACAGTTTTGTTTCAGGGAGATCACTGTCCGGATTAGCAGAAGTGACAGATAAAGAAATGGGGAATTTCATTGTGCGCCGCTATCTGGGAAATGGATTTTGTGAATACTGAGCTGGCTGGATATAAGCTTTTATTCAGTCTTTTACTGCCTGAATCCTTTTACATTTACAAGCTCAGGTTTTACCCACTGGCTACGGTGAGGATTTTTTTTTCTCTCTCTGACAAAAAAAAAGAAAAAAGAATACTGGCTCCACAAGTTACGTGCGGAAAATGGACACATTCACAAACTCCTCCTGCACCTTGTCACCCCTGACGCTGGAACATTTTTGTATTCTTATCCTAAATCCGTGTTCCAAGGTGCTTTGACCATACTCTCTTACCTGCACAAACGTCTTGCAAATTGCTCGTTTCAGCCTGATGAATGCCACTTATTTCATCAAGAGCATTATAATCACCAAATCATGGAATTAGTATTTGTTTTCTCCTGTGGAGACAGACTGGCTGTATAAGTATACAACTCTTGAGGTTTTTGGTGTGATGGTCACTTGCCGTGAGCTTCGTGAGCAACATAACTGAAAAAGAAGTTTCAATACTTCAATACAAGATTTTCCAGCAATTCCATACGTAACCTGTGGAGCCAGTATTTCTTTGTTAGCATGCTTTATGATTGGGAAAGGCGTACATTATTTCCGAACCAACAACATGCATCTTGGAGACATTTGCGTGAAAAATGTAAACAAATGTAACACACACTCAGGATGTAATCAAACGCTAACGTTAGCTAGGCGACTGTCGAATGCTCAAAATCAGCGTACGAACTAGCAGATATGTTGTTGTACCTTGAAATAAGGATGAATGTTCCTCCGAATTCTCACTATCCATCATATTTTTGGTTGCTGATCAATTGGAAAGCTGTAAAATTAAAACATCTTGTCGCATTACCTACGTTTGTACAACTTGCAGCCTTGAACACGGCAGCATCACATTAACCCAGCATTCTCTAGCATTGGAGAAAAATGGCCGCCGTATAGTACCGACCCAAAAAATATTCTTTGTTTCGTCTCCCTGTGAGACTGTTGCCGTTACAAGACTGCGCAATTAAATTTAACTTCACAAAATTAAGAAGCTGAACGAGATCCTCCTACTGTTCCTTCTTCTTCTCGACGTGTTCAGCCATAAAGCCCTGGCACGGCGTTTGAAGGTATCCCTCTCTGTGTAATTCATTGATTGCTGCTTAATTCTGTGACTTCAAAACAAACAGAAGTGTGGGAGGTGAGGATTAGGCTACATAAACATGTCAATGTGATTAACAGTGTCAGGGAAATACATCAAATGAAAACACGTGTATATCTATGTGGTTTACACTCACTCATCTGTTGGCTTTTCATGCCAAATTTAGAATGCCATGACCTTGTTATTATTACGCCCTATCTGATTTTTCAAAAACTAATTAAACTCCCACATATTCCACAAACTGCGGCACATTTTTAAGAACGTTGTCAGACAAAGATGTTTTACAGATGGCATGCGCATGTTTGAAAACTGCACACTTCCACATAATATTATTGAATCCAAACTCTTGACATGTAAATGACAAAAGCACTTGTGAGACGATTTTGTTTTATTTTGAAGCTCATTATCCATCACACAGCTCTCGAAAGGAGCTTGAGTCAGGAGTGATGATGTTGATCGCTTAATTGGCAGCTTGTTCCTATACATTGTTGTAGGGCCTCCATAAAAAGAGCCCTTACTGCTTTCTAGCAAGGATAAAGAAAATGTATTTGTGTGTTACCTAACAAGTATGTAACTCCAAACACAGGCTTTCCAGTTTATGAACCTTGGTGTCCTCTAGTTTAACGTGCTGGGACATAACCTATTAAAGAGTCGTTGGAAGACGTTTTTTACAGCAAAACATTTGTATAGCATTCTCCTAAAAGCTGAAGCCGATGGGGACTTAAATGTAAAAAAAAACAAAACAAAAAAAAAAAACGAAAAGAGACATAAAATGGCTCCATAAAGCTCATCTGGGATAATCCAACAATATCAGCTTGTGCACCCACTTGAGAAGGGGGTGCATGCTAACACTTAGAAGCTACAGCAAATAATCCAGTTTAGAAGGGTGTAAATAATGTTTCTTAAATTGGGATCTTGGGGCTTCTGGGGACTTTGAAACAAGTCCCAATCTACTTACAAAGGAGAATGCTGCAACTCTGTTTTGCTGTGAAGCTCCAGAAATATTTTGTGGACTGCAAAAAAACAAACAAAAAAACATCCGACTTTCCACCTACATGGGGGTGAGTAGACAAAGAATCATTTGTAATTTTTGGTTGAACTTATCGCCATTGTCTTTTTTTAAATCAACATTACTGGAATTGACAGGGGACGAAGCTAATGAGGGGTTCCACGCTTTGTATGTTCACTGAGATCCATGCAGCATGAAGCTATACCGAAAGTGTTAGACTGTACAAGATTGATAACAGCAATTATTTCTATTATAAATATGCAGTTTTGTACAAGTTGTTAATTCCAGTGCTTCGTGTCTCTGCCTCGTAGAGTTGCAGCTCATCATTTATTTGATGGATTGTTTTTTAAAACAGATCCATGATGGAAAGTCTTGTTTGAGGTCTTCGCCCGACACAATAAAGCTTGATATCTTGTTTTACATCTCCAGCCAAAATTAATCAGAGAGAGATAATGATTAACAAGTGAGAGACTGATTACGTTGCTGCAGAGTTGTAACCCTGCATTAATCATGATAATTTCCCTACCCTGACACCTTCAAGTGAGCGTGCCCTATTTTGCTGCGATACCATCATCGAGATTGTAGCGACTGGACTCCGGCTTCCTGTCTGATAGCATCGAAATGGTCAGTTTGTATTGAATCCCAGCTGTATGTCGTTTTATGAGGAAACAGGGGAGTTCAATCAATAGAAACATCCGTTGACTGGCTGTTCCGCGTGTGTGTGATCAGTATAAAAGAAACTCAGGTCAGACTGTTTTAAATTTCTAATTAAACACTTGGTAAATGAAACATGGAGCGGGCTATAAAAAAAAAAAAAAAAACCTTTCTGCAATGAAGTGGAAGATATTTAAACACATGATCCATAATTATATGATTGAAGCCACATATCCTCCTATAGCTTTCTATCTATAAACCTCAAACACCAGCTTGTTGGTGTATTACACACACGCACACACACACACACACACACACACAGAGTTGTGCTATCCTATTCTTCCTTTGGAGGATCAGAGGTTTTGTCGCTGTAGGTGTTGGCGATGAGTCACACCGGCAAATTACCGCGTTTCAAACGGCTTTCAAATTACTTCCCTTCCAGTCGGGTGGTGCGCTGATAACCGATAACAGTTTTCATTTCAACAAGGAGTTTTGGAGGACTCATCTTTCCTTCTGTTTGTCTGCCTCAAGGTATACAACCCATGTGTGGCCTGTGCCTGTATGCATGAGGCCTACAGTACAGCGGATGCCTGCGTGAAGGCCGGCGGCAGACACGGGGGCTTAGTGATAGAAAGATCATCAAACGCTCAGCCAGTCACTGCTCACGTTTCTGCCGACATTTTCAAAAGCAACAGAACAGTCTTCTTTATTCGACAATGTCGAACCCGTTGACCCCAGATGATATTCATGAATCCTAAAGAGATAAGTGGAAAAATATTACAGGGGAAGCCTATTAAATCTTGACAACGGACGATATTGAGGATAAAAACCTTCATTCCAATCATCTTCTTACAGATTCACTTTGTGACAGAGGGTGGTTTCCATGCAAATCCTTCATTGTTATTTACAGTAAAGTCACAGAGGCCTGCTGTTTATCCCAGTGCACTGCACCTGAGGAAAACACGAGCAAATAAAACAATGCTGTATAAAAATTAAACAAAACAACCACGTGTGTGATATTCAAAAGTGTTTTAACATCACCACTGCAGGATATTATTGACGTTAGTGACTGTACTTGTGTTGAAGCTGTTTTCATCATTTGAAGAAGCATCGTCAAGAAGAAGAAGAAGAAGAAGGAGAAGAAGAACAAGAAGAAGAAGAAGAAGAAGAAGAAGAAGAAGAAGAAGGATGGCTGGATCTCTTTCAGGTGCAATTCGTAAAATATGGCCAGAATTCAAATGTAGCTCCAAAAACATAGGAGGCAGCATGTCATCCGAGTAACCAACAACTGCTGATCTTTGCTAGCTGTCCTTGGCCGGGCACTTAACTGGATCTGAACACAGCCTCCAAGGCCGATGGACGTCAGTTTGACGACAGGAGATACAGTAAGGAGGTGATTTACAGCGCCTCTGACCACGGCAGACTTCAGGGATGATAAGATTTGGCAGGTGGGGATGGGAGAAGCATCCACAGTGGGAAAGAATTTATCTGCCAGCAGAAACAACGGGTGCCATTAAACTATCTTGCTGGTACAAAGTGTAATTGGGAGACAGAACAGGGCTAGCAGGTTAGCATGCTTACCTCAGTGGACATCTCTGGGACACAATACAACATCAACAAATATTTTGAATGTTTAAAGCTAAAATTCTGGCAGTATCTTACAGATGACTCCTTTAAGGATTCCTCTCAAGTGCAGGTAACTTTTTATATCAGCGCACACTGTAAACTTTATTTCAACCACAAACACATAGTAAGTATGTTGAATAACAGCATCAACTTTTTTGGAATAGTGAAGAATCATACCAACATTGCCTCTGGGTTAAATGAGAATGAAAAGCTTGTAGAATTTGCATACGTATTAAAAAAACCCACTTTAACTCACCCACTCTGCGCTTTCCAGATAAAAGACTTCTGTATAGCTGCTACACACAACCCAAAATAAAAGGCAGCATTATGTGAGTACAATCAAAGCAGTGTTTTCCATGAGATAATGGTCACATCAATGCGGAGGGATGCACAGGCTTTGAACATTTGGCTCACGTTATAGTGAAGGTCTGCAAACGCGTGGTTTCCATGCCACTACATCTTCAGGCTGTGGCTCTGCCATCTGTGCTCGCTGGTGCAGTGATTACAAATGATGTGGATGCAAGCTATTACTCTAATAAAGTCTCATGCGAGGTTTTACTGTAGTACATTAGAGGCAGCTGGCTGCTGGCCGAATGTCTTGTCATGAGGCCTTGAACGTGCAGCATCGCCCCTGAAACCGCGCGCATGTGTGTGTTTTTTGTCGGGGCTGGGTTCAATTCACTTTCAATAGTGTGTTTGCTGATGCATGTGCCAGATGTCTACAGGGGGAGAGTGGAAGAGATTGATGGTGAGCGCTGATGTCGCGCGCTCTGATATGAGTCGCCTCATCAACCTCAAATTCATTGCCTGCTTCTGGCCTCCAACACCATCCGTCACTGACGCCACCAGTTTCTCAAAGGTTGCAATGCGCATTTTACAGCTAATATTCGGGAGGGGGGGGGGTTAAATAATTTCTGAGTAGCAGACAATGAGAGAGTGGGACAACAATCACCACAATGCGCACACATTACTCACGCAGAATCCACTTCCTGCAGGGTCCATCTACTCCCACCATAACTCCTCTCCCGGACCTAATTTATGCGAGAGACGTTTGGCATTCATCGGATGTTCGCAGCAAATTCCCTCACATCATCTATATTGGCTCATAGATTTAAATATTACCTTTAACACCATATTCATCAACGTGGAGGTGTTAACCCATCGAGGATTACTTATAAAGGGACGGTGTTCATTCACTGCGCTGCGCAGTGTGAACAGAGAGGCATTATTCTTCGCTCAGAGCCGAGAGGATGGAGGCAGCACAGATATTGGGAATATTTGAATGAGTTTTCCTGTGAGTCACGCACAACATTTATTCATTTTATTGATTTATTGAGTCTTCTGATCTGGAAGCATCACAGTATGATTTTGTATCAGAGTGTATGTGCGACTTCCTAACAATATTCTACATTCTGTTTACACTTCACCAAAAGTGTGTCTTTTCTAGCACACATTAGCATATTACATGCCATGAAAGGGAAAGTTCAACCAAAAAAAAAAAAAAAAAAAGCTAAATTCATGCACACAGCCGTCTTGCATTCTCCTGAGCAACTCGCCCTCATGTCAAGGGCTGTAAATCTTATCAAATCACTTGGATACACTGGACGAGCTGCATGGAGCCATTTCATGTTTTTTAATGTTTTGCTGTGAAGCACCAAATATCTTTAGCGGAAAGGAAAACTTCACTCGAATTTCCCTCGGTATGGAGGTGAGTAGATAATGAGTGAATTCGGGTGAACCCAGTAAAATAAGAAAAAGAAGACACTATTTTTTGCCTTTATGCCCAGTCGAGCATGTGCGCCCACTTCCGACGGGGTTCACACTAACACTTTATGCTTAGCAGGTACGGTAAGATTTCAACACACACACACACAAAAAAACCAAACAAACAGTGTAAATAACATCTTTCCAAATCAATTTGGGACCTCCAGGCTTCTGGATATGAGCCATTTTATGTGTTGTGTCTTTGGTTTTCACATTTTAAAGCAAGTCCCCATCTGCATCAGCTGTTTAGAAGCAATAAATCTGCAGCATTGTTTTGCTGTGAAGCTCCAGAATTGTTTTATGGTCTACCAAACTCCACCCACCTTTCCATCAGCATGGAGATGAGTAGATAATAACTGAATTTTCATCTTTGGTTGAATTTTTCCTTTAACACGTTATAAGCATTTCTACAGTGTCATGGTGGCCGCATTTAAGATGAGCACTTCAGTAATTATGTTATGAATGGCAAAACACTTAAATAAATATCGTATCAGTCATTTTCACGTTGTGATATTACATCCTTAGTATGTCAGTGAACATATAGACCAGGTACAGGTGTGAATTAATGTCCGTTTTGCACCTCAGTGAGAGAGAAATCTGAAGGCTACTAATGAGATTCTCATTTACAGAAATCTCTCCGCTGACACCACAGCCCTCTCCAGATGTAAACACAGCTGCGTCACCATAAAAACACTTGATGCGAGCAGAACAAGCGCGACACAACAGTGGCAAACAAGCCTCACCGTGTGGAGCAGATGTCGTCGTGCAACATCGTGTTGTGCCTTCTGACGTGGACGTTTGACTCACGATGAGCAACCTGAGAGGGAGAGAGAGAGAGAGAGAGAGAGAGAGAGAG
The DNA here is from genome assembly GCF_904848185.1 of Acanthopagrus latus. Taxonomy (NCBI): domain Eukaryota; kingdom Metazoa; phylum Chordata; class Actinopteri; order Spariformes; family Sparidae; genus Acanthopagrus; species Acanthopagrus latus. The sequence goes on from NC_051051.1 coordinate 9,808,537, forward strand.
AGTGCTAAAACCGTCCCCTTCTGCAAAACTGGGCCAAAAAAAAACAAAACCTGACAACCTCTTCTTCCTTCCTGTACCGACAAATAGGCTGAATGTAAAAAGATAATCATAATAATCTGTGCAGTCTTAAACAAATTAAGCCAAGCTTTTAATTTTTACCCTGTGAAACTAATTTTCTCCTCTGATACAAACGCGCAACCACGAGATGTGTGCAGGTTAGCGCGTAGCTTGCGGCGAAAATTTTAACTTCTGAAAAGCATGTCTGGGGAAAGAAACAAAAAAAAAAAAAGGGGGAGAAGCTAGATGAAACTGTAGATTATAGTGTGGGCGCCAGGGTCCTGCACACATCATCAAGTCCCAGCTATGCATTGTGTTGTAGGAACCTTACGGTGCAATTACTTGTCCTTCCCTCCCCCTGACAAAGTGGCGTGGGCGGAAAAGCTTCTGTTAATCATGAGCCCTATTTTATCACTTCCAGGTACAGACCCTTTGCAGTGCGAGGGAGCTGCATTAGCACACTTGCCGAAAGATCCCCAGCCTGCATTACCATAATTGTGGCCAAAATGTCAGCAAAAACCAGGGAATTCATCACTCCCTATCTCCCCCTTGTTTTAAGAGTGTCGATTTTCCAGCTCAGCCTGGCGACCCTGCAGCCCTCCTCGGTCCATACCAACAGAGAAAAAGACAAAGTTAATTTAATGGAAAAAAAAAAAAAGGCCATCCACATCCAGTCGCAGCCCCTTGTCTTAGAAGTTCGTATGGGGAGCCATCAGTGACAGCATGCCCCAACCTCCTCCAGAGGTTCATTTGTCTGTAATGTACATTACAATAAGAGAGGGGACGTGTGTTTTCTCTCTGTGCATGTGTGTGTGTGTGTGTGTGTGTGTGTGTGTGTGTGTGTGTTTGTGAAAGAGAGACAGAATGGAGGGAGAAATGGAACTATTACTGTGAGGTGTGTGTATTCCATTAAATGCAAGCACGGTGTACCGGTGTTAATCTATGTGAGTGGCCAAGCAGGCGGCAGAGTGTGAGTCAGTGCGGGGGTGCGGACATGGAGCGAGGGTAAGGGGCCAACTAATGCTGAGTGGCAGTTGATAATGCCAGACCGTTATATCAGCATCTGCCCTCCGGCTCCATGCTTACCTCTCCGAGCCTGCTGCTGCCATCAAGCATTTCAACAAAGACACACACACACACACACACACATGCGCGCATGTGCACACACACAGTGACATGACTACCTTGCAAACACTCCCTCATTCTGCTGCAAACAGTCCCTTGCACAGAATCTAATCAAACAGAGGTTATGTGGTGCCTCAAGCCATCCTAACAAATTACAACTTCATTTGATGTGTGCATATCTCCGTCTGCTAACACAAAACACATATTTGCTCACACACGCCAAGTCCCTCAGAACAGAAACAAAGCTCCATTTTGATTTCAAGGGAGAGAGAGAGAGAGAGAGAGAGAGAGAGAGAGAGCATGTTTTATTTTCTTTCTCTTTTTCTTTCCGTCATCGCGTCACCGCGGGTTTTTGTGCGTTTGCTTGAAAAAAAACTCCCGTTAAAATAGACATCAAAGACTCCAGGTGATATTCCTGTCCATCCTCAAATTATATTTTCTCCCTCATCTGATAAGAAGTATCATAAATCTAACATTCACATCAGCGGAGCGTGACATTTTGAATCGGGCCACACATAATCGCGTAATAAAGCTGGCCTCATGTGACTCTGATGTCTGCAGCTAATATCCAATTAACCTTAGAACATCACCGATAATATAGAATCCCTGTCTGCCGCTGGCTGAACGTACAAGACATGTTCTAGCACACACGCATGCAAAGAAAAAACGCATCCATTAAGGTGCACAGGCGGACACACACACACACACACACACACACACACACACACACACATACCTGGAAGTAAAAGCCTTGACGCAGTGAGAAAGTAACCCGTATGAGGACTGACAGCTGAATTTAGTGGCACACAAGGCCAGAGGGGAGGCTTGGCACTGACAAATGAAGTGTATGGAAATGAGCTTGGCTTTAACATTGTGAATCAACTTGTTTCTGCGTTATCCAGCACATGGATGCCACTAAACAAGGAAGCTCAATATCAGGCGGAACTGTATATTTATGTGCCCTTGAACCAAAATGTACAAAATGCTCCGTTTACAGTAGACCTGGGGAGTGTCTGGCTAACAGTGGAAGTAAAAAGTTGTTTTTGTTTCACAATAAATTGAGCAGAAAGGAGGTGGGGGGGGGGAAACAGGGGTGAATTCACATGAGTGGGTCACGGAATTAAAGCGTCTCTTTGCAATCCAGAGTTGTTTACTTCAGCAAGCCTCTGATTCTTATCCAGAGTCAGGCAGGACTCGTGAGGTCTAAAACCCTCAGGCAGACTTGTGTCGATTCCACACCGCTAGTTTTCAGTAAAGCTGCTGATTTTCTACTCCTTCGTATTGATCGGAATTAAGAGTCAGGGATCATGAAACTAATCATACAAGACAAGCTTTTTTTGCCAGCAGTGCAGTATAATGTATAGAATGTGTGCACATGAATTGATTTGTGTGCAACATTTTATGATGTGATCAGTTACATGCTGAAAGGATATGTTCAGCCAAAAAAATTGTAATTAAGTCATTCTCTACTTGCATGTGTAGCCGGTCTGGCCTGACACTTCAGATTGCTGCGAGTTCTGCGTGGTGTTTGAGGGTGATGGAAAATGAGAAAAGGACAGTTTCTGCTTTGCTGATCCGGGGAATTTATTTGGTATAAAACACATCAAAATTAGCACAGCAATTTCTCATACAGCTTCCCTTAAGGACACCTTTAAAAACAAGGGAACACGGCATGAGAAACTACTGCTACTTTAGCTTAACTTAGCGTGCTACACAAGTGCTGCACACTCCGAAAAAATGGGACAGGAAGTGATGTCACAGAAATGTCAAAGGCCACACAAAGAAAGTACAATTTACCAAAATAAATTAAATTGAATAATGAAAATAAAAGCTCCACAAAATAAAGTAGTAGATGTAGATGTGAGCAGAAACAACAACAACAAAACATGAACAAGCATGAAAAATGGATTTAGTGAAATGTAAACCTGCTACAATTACACATCGGTTGCATCCACCCCTCATAGATTTCACCAAAATCCAGACCATACCTCTGGATAAACCAATTACTACACTGACCAAAACATGGGACTCACTGTAGAACCCGCTTTAGGTCTACCATCAGCCGTACAAGCTACCAAACGTACAGGTTCAGAGAAAACATAAGGGTGTTTGGGCCTTAGTCCTTCTGAGATTATTATGATGCCTTTTACACCATACAGATTACCTTACCCTTCCATACATATTCAGACAATCACAGGTACACAAAACAAACAGCATGAGAAGCGACTAGGACCTCCTGCTAACTGAAGCCAAAAGCCACTCCATCATCATCTTTAATATGGCCCAGAGACTTGACTGAAGATCTCATCTCATCCTGGGGCCTCGTTTTAAGGTTATGGAGTCATAACTGCTGAAAAAACAACCTCCAGCCTCCTCCTCAGTTGCAGCAAATACATCATCAAGGTGCCACAAAGGACTGCTGAAATTCAGCTCTCAAAATATACTGAGCATCATGCGCATAAATGAGGCAGAACTGTTACACAAACCCTGTGGCATCCTGTTGTACTCGTCCAATCCCATTGGCATCGTGAATGCAGTGTATTTCTTCTCCTCCTCTGCTATCGGGATGTTATAAAATCCAGAGGTCACGTCCATCACGCTTCCTTACCGCCTTGCATTTAGTCACCTGAGGTCTGTGCAGAGTCTCAAACTGCCGTCCTCACTCGCTGACTTATCTCTTACTTTTCTCCTATACTTCCATTTCAGACAGAACCTGCCATAGTTTCTGGTGATGGTCTGGTGGTACCCACTGATTGGGGAGGCGGAATGGTCTTTCATCAGTGAGCCGGATGCGATGCGTGCCTTTTGCTTCACCGCAGTCCGGTGTATGTTTGGAGAAGAGTTCACTGTATTTCTCAAGCAGTTCGACCAACCTCTCCTTCACCGATTGATCAGCGTGGCACTGGACGATATCAATGTTAGTGAGCCCGACCTGTCGTAGTCGCTGTTTAAGGTCTGTCGGCTGGTCATTATCATATTTTTTCTCCTGTTTGGCTCTTTCAGTTTGGTTGGTGCCCTGGAAAACCTGCCAGAGCCCCCAAAGCCAGACAGGGAAACACATCCGCTAACTTACTGTTTTGCTTCAAGGTGATGGGCTTGCCCGTCAGGTTAGTAACTTTCATGGGGACCCATCTATCAACCCGTAGTGGTGTGATGACACGGCCAACCATGATGTTATGAGGCAAGAACTTGGAAGAGGTGGGCTGGACGATTACCGTGCTGCCAGGTGACATGGGGACATTCTTTGGCAGTTTGCCCCAAACCAGATGTTCTTGCTTTGCCAGCAAGGTGACTGACGGCCGGAGCTTAACAGTCCTGATCACGTCTGGAAGCTTGTCGCCTCTCAACCGGGATGAATTTGCCAAGGGATTGACAAATTGCTGCCACTCTGGGAGAAGAAGCCTCTGGGAGAGAAGATGCCAGCAGTCATCAGTTACTTTCAGCTGATGTATGAGGAATCTGATGACATTTGTGCCTATGATCAGGTCATCCTGTTGACCAGGTACCATGAGAACGGGCACAGCTCTCTCCTCACAGTATCATTTTCGCCTCATACACGTGGTTTGGTTTGCTCAGTGTCCCTACGCAACCTACCAGCACAGCGTCAGAGGAATGGGTCCTGAGAGTATATTCTCACTCCCCATTTTTAGTTCTGCTTGCTTGCTGAGTGTACACAGTCCATTGAACCAGAATCAAGCATCCCCTGCACCTGGAATGTGTTGTTTCTGTTTACAGAGGTATAAAACTGTTTGTCGAAGGGACCCAGTCAGACCTATCACTCCCTGAAGACCAGAGGCTCTCTCACGTCTGACTGTAGGGAACTTGGGATCTTGGGGCCTGGATTACATCTGACGAGCTGCATGGAGTCATTTTTTTTGTTTTTAGACACGTGAAATTTCTACATTAAAATGTTGAAAAAAAGACTGGACCTTGGTTGTACATCGTGTTGATTTGTGATCAATCCAAGTGAAATCTGTAATTAAACTCACGGTTACAGAGCATTTCTCATTCAATCGGTCGTCGAACTTCCTCACGAGAGTCAGAGAATGTAGGAGGGAAGTCAGCAGCACAGCTAAACATAACGTGAAACATTTCTTCCCGAGCAACGTAGATAGGTTTTCATCAGCAATGGTGGTCATTCCACAACAGAAACAAGGATGTTCATGATCCTGGGCTACTTAGGTCGTTTTACTTCCTTTTGATGGTCAGACTCCTATCGGCAAAAATTACATACGGTGCCTTTAACTCACAGTCGCCTCACACTGTACACATGCCACCAAAAAGCTGAAACCATTTACATAGCAGCGAGTACCAATTCTCATGCACAAAATGAAGCCATTTAATGGAATTCATGACAGTGTAAACTGGTGACGTGCAGTCTCCTTGTCCCCTGATTTGTCAATTGGCACTTGCTGGATGTTTTTAGATTCAGCGAACTCCTTCGCTCTGCTTCGGCAAGAAAAGAAAAGAAAAAAAAAGTCATGAGTAACACCACGTGTCACCCCCTCCCGTAACGCGTAAAGCGACATCGACAAGGACTGCTGGCTGTTCGGATCGGACTGCCTTAGAACAGCCTTGTATCTATATGGGAGCAGGTGTTGTTCTGCTTTAAGAGAGGCAAACGCCCTCCACTGTGCACATAACTGCACTCTAGCCAATAAACTCTGACTTAATATTCAGTGATTAATGATCCATTAACTAATCACAGACACTCATAGTGACTTGATCATTGCTGAATGGCAAGACAGAGGGATACACAATACGTTCATTCATGCATTGAAATATCACTGTGTGTCACTTAAGCGCACATGTTTCTTTACGGTTAGGTGTTGCAGACTTGGTGCTTATTCACCGGTGTGATGTGAGAGAGAATGGCGGTGAGAGGCCACCTTAGAAACACAATGTGCCGCTGACAGATGGGAGAGCAGCCAGAAATGATGCGAGACAGCGGGTGGAAAATTGTGCAATCCCTGGAAATTGAGCAGCAAAGCACGGCTGCTCCCGTGGCCTGTGAGCCATGCAGCCACAAGAGGATCAGGGCCACCGCAGACAAAAGCCTAACAACCAGGCTGCAAGAAAAAAAAAAAAAACGGCCCCCGGAGTGCAGGCCACTTTTCCGTCTGAACGCCGCGCATGCAAGTCATTGATTCTTTCGGAGCACGTCACTAAATGACCCTAATTGAGAGCCTGTGAACGAGGTCACTCTATTTTTTTTTTTTCCCCCCCACCAACCCACGGCTCCTGAATCTGAAACACGCCGGGGCAGAGGAAGGAAGGAAGGAGGGAGGAAGAGGCAACACACTAACCTTTAACATGTGAGGAGGAAAATGGCTGCGCACCAGCTCTATCTCTACAATTTTCCCTTTTCATTGAGGAAAAGTACTATTTCATTCATGCCATTTCCGTTCATTCATCAGCTGGGGCCAGCCTAGACTCGCAGTGCCATCTCCACACCAACATTCTTATCAATGGAAGTGACGTCAGCACTGCCTGCAGCTGGGGGGGAGGGGGGTGGAGGGGGGGCGAGCGTCACGTGGTTCAGTGAGGGTATATACAATAAAGTTGCGCTGACCGTGGGGCTGAAAACATTCACTCAAGTGTACATTAGCGCCAGTGCTGCTGCCATACAAACACACCACGCAACTCAATAAAGAAGCGCCAGTTTGATTGTTTTGGTTTTTTTTTTTCCTTTTCTTGATGTTGGTCAGAGGCTGAAGAAAGAGAGAGAGAGAGCGAGAGAGAGAGAGAGAGAGAGGGGGAAACACTGACATTCTCTCAGGTGATCCTCTATTCATGAAATAATCTTGGCTTTACCCGCGCTGTGAGTGTCTCCACTTCCCCACCCCCCAGTGGGACCCCAGGTAAGTGGAACCAGATCTCATTCTGTAGCAGAAATTAATCAGATATCTATGTCATAACTATGATAATGCCGTTTTTTTAAATTATCACAGTGAGATTTTTTTTTAAACATTTGTAATTAAAAGCAAAAGAAAAAGCAGGAGTGAGACGTGTCCAGGAATACTTTCTTTTTTCTTTCTTTTTTTTTTTCCTTAAATCGCAACTTTATCAGGGGAATTCATCTGCTCTGTCAAGGGTGACTGCTGGTTGTCTAACAGTAAAGTAGATGTGCACTGCGACTGTTTCTGTCGGATCTTTTTATTTTGATTTTTTTAAAGTAAAACTGAGCCCACTTTCTAACTTTAAGTTATAAAGAAATATTTTTTCAACTGTTACTTTAATATTTGATAAATGGACGCATTCATGAGCAAATCACGTTATTTTGTGAATGCACTGATATTTAGAATGGGAAATAATAATTACCAGCGCAAAAAATACAACAGTTTGTCATTCTGTATTTATCATTGCGGGGTGATAAAGACATTAAGTCACTACAATATGTGGACAGCTATGTCTAAGAAATAGTACTGATGTCCATGTTTTGCCCCTGCAAAAAAAAAAAAAAAAAAATCCGCTGACATTTTTTAAACGTGAATGCAACAAAAAATAAATTGCGTCGATTTTTTACGATTCAAAAAGCCAAAGTCTGATTCCAACAATCATTTTTCTTCTTCTTCTTCTTCTTTTTTTTTTTTATTAAATCTTAATTAAATTAGAGTCAGAATCAAATCTACTGCAGGCCATTTACCCTATTCCAAAGTGGATTTCACCCGTTCTCCTCCTCGCGGATCCAGTTTATGAAAAGGAAATGGAAATTGTTCAAATTTGGGGCTGCACGCGGTGGTTTCCTGCCCAAAATGTGTGCTTGTCTGCATTCCACCAGTGAGGAGGAACATGCTCACATCACACAAGGACAAATCCGCGTTTCTCGCTGGCTGCTCGTCTTCTTCCTCGTGCAACCAAAAAAAAAAAAAAAAAAGAAAGAAAGAAAGAAAAAAAAAAGGGCTTTACCCCCCCACCCAAAAAAAAACATATAACACCGAGCTAATTTACAATTTGGATGGCGCGTTCAGGGACCGGAGGGTTAAATAACTCAACCGTAGCCACCAGCTTTACGCATGACTTCCCCGCGCGTGCCGCCTTTGTACCAGTGTCCTGGTCACATCGCTTGACGCACGGAATACCAAAATCAAAGCCAGCATGGACACAGCTCGGATCAATTCGTATTTCAGTATTTTTTCAGTATTTTTTATTTTTTTTAAATCTTTTTTTTTAAGATAAAGACGTTTTACGCATAAAATGGCGAGTCCGTGCGTTCTGGTCGGGTTGGACGGAATGAAGAGGTGAGGAAATTTGTACTGTTTTCTTTGCTATTGCAGAAATTCAGACGGAAATTTTCCTTTCGTTGACGTGCTTTTCTGTTGTGACAGTTTCCTCGGTTAAATCTCACGCGAGGACAAACAAAAAATGACAGAGCTTGTCTCAATTCATCCGCGCCGTTCAAAGATAATGAGTGGGTTAATGCGCGGCTACAGACAAAAAAAGAGAGAAAAGGCTCATGTTGAGGGGCAATTTGTCTATGCAAATTGTTACCTCCCTTTTGAAAAGACAGGGGAAGTTAAATATCCAGAGAATCACGACTGGATTACATGGACAGATCAGGCTGTCATCAGCATGTTTCCAGGTTACACAGCTGTGGCAAAAAAAAGGGTAAAATAAAAAAAAAAAAAAAGGAATGTATGGAGAATTGGATTTTTCTATCATGAACGTCCAAAATAAAAATATGTCAAACGTCAGACATGAGAAAAGGAAGCCTGCAACTTTCTTTGTTGGCATGGCTCATTTGACTGCGTGCTTTGTTCCCCAACGTTTGTTCGATTGAAAACTGCTCACAGTGTTAAGTGCTTTTGTGTGGGGAGGGGGGCTTCACAGTCCGAGGAGATCTCGTGTTTCATCCCGAATCTGGTCGTCGTAACATTATTTTGAATATCTGGGTGCTCTGATCTTCCAGTATTCCTTACCGGCTGTCCTCGGTACATTTGAGACCAGCCTTCTCACAATTTAGCTGCAAATTCAGTGAATGATGGATCCAGATGTGCCCAGGCTGCCTTCAGACTACAATGAGTGAATCATGAATCGCGTCTCATGTGTCTTTTGTCCTTCTCCCTCTGTCTTCTCCCTTTCTGCTTCAGGTGCTTAACCTCCCTCCTGCCAGTTCTGCATGGTCATGACCTGTCATCACGCCCCTTCCACAGCCCACCTCGTCCTATTGGTCCTGCTCATTGTCACTCCGCAGCTGGCTGGCACCGCCCCTGCGTGGGGTGAGGGAGGGGAGGGAGGGGTGGAGGGGCGCACCCGGACAGACCGAAAAGAGGACAATCTCGCCCCCTTCCTCTTGCCCCCTCCCCAGAGCCTCTCCAGCCCTGACAACACGTCACTAGACCGGGGCCGGGGCCCGGGTCAAGATAACCAATCAGATAAATTGACGGACCCTGCGCAGGTGCTCGCCGTTCTTTTGGAGGCCCTGGACCACCCGGGGGAGAGTGAAATCCAGGCGAGCAGGAACAGAGACTGGGGAGAGGATCAGAGTCAGGAGCTGCCCTCCACTGAAGGCTTGGAGGGTGGTGAGATAAGGAGAGCAGGGGAGACAGAGGCAGAGAGGGTGGAGGAGGAGGAGGAGGAGGAGGGGCGAGGGGCTGATAAGGCTATTGAACAGCTAATTGTAGGCCATTTGACAGCTGCTCAGGGTGATGACTTAAAAGAAAGGGATGAGGAGGATGAAAACACAAGGTCAGAGAAGGATCGAGGGTGGTCTGTGGAGGATGTGGGACCTGATAGCGTGAGTGAGGAGGAAGAGAAGGAAGAGGACAAGGAGCAGAGGGAGGGCGAAGGACATGATTTAGAAAGTTTCTTAAACAAGGCCAGATCAGGTTCCACCTCACAGGGAGATGATCCCTCTCTGCAGCGCAAAATAAGGGGCTACTTCCAAAACATTGACTTGGGTCTCCAAGATAACGAGATCCTGCCTCCTCTGAAGGGCTACAAGGCGTACAATACTCAGCTGGCGCGTGCCGGGAAGAAGCTGCACTGGCAGGAGAACCGGTCGGGCAACCAAGCCGTCAAGGGGGGCAACTTCATGGATGACTTCGAGGATGAAGGAGAGGAGCTGGAGGAGGAGGTCGAAGAAGAAGAAGAGAGCCTCTCCCACATGGAAGAGGAGGCCAGAGCACGCGCGGAGAAGCAGGAGGTGCTCCGGCAGCAGGAGGAGGCGGAGCGAGCCAGAGAGGAGGAGCAGAGGCTGGCAGACATCGCCTCTGACATGCTGCTGCAGTACATGGGGAGGAAGCAGCAGTCCTACATGAAGCCGCGGCAGAAAAGCAGCATGGGCGCCGCCGGCAACACCGCCGAGGACAAGCGCTCGGAGGAGGTCGTCCCAGACGAAGACGACCTGGACCAGCAGATGATCGACAGGCTGATCGAGATCAGCAGCAAGCTGCACCTGCCCGCTGACGATGTGATTGAGATTATCAGTGACGTGGAGGAGAAGAAGAAGAAAAGGAAAGAGTTGCAGCTGCAGCCAAGCAACAGCAACCCTGTCGCCCCGCGCTTCAGGCCTCTGGTACCCCCTCCTCTGGCTGCTCCGCCGATCTACCACTACACAGCCTCAAAAAACCCCAAGAAAAACCCTTATAAGTACAACAAGTCCAACAAGAAATGGCACAAGGACAAAGTCAAGTCATACAAGCAGGACTATTGGTATAAGCCTCAGAAGCAGCTTGACTACTGGTATAAACCCCAGAAACAGTTTTTAGCCTTCCCCTCCTATCCATACTACCAGAAGCCATATCGAGCATACTACCCTGTTTATTTCCCATATCCCAAACCACAATACTATGGCAAGCCCGCCCCCTCCAGAGACCAGCCGTTCGGCCCCCAGGAGCTGGACCTCCAGGCCCCGAGGCGCAGGCACAGGGCGGGGGGTAAGAACCGTGGGCAGGGCTGGAGGCAGCAGCCAGCGCCGCGCCTGCCTCTCACCCCTTATATCTCTAACTATATCCTTCCTCACCCACGGACCTACCAACCCCTACCTCCACCCAAACCAATAACCCCGCCCAGGAGAGGCAGGCGACCCCCATACTACTATCAACAGGTCACACCGGGAGACGACTATGAGGAAGACGGGCTGGTGCCTCAGCTGGACAGTGAGGAGGAGCTGGAAAACTTTATTGAGAGGATCTACATGAAACGCAGAATGTATTGAGAGACTTTTCGGACATTTTGTCAGCCCAGACAGATCTCTGACGGAGGTGGGATAGATATACAGTAGCTAAAAAAAAGCTCAAAGGGTGGTTAAAAAAATTTTGACTCAGAGGAGGAATGTGTTTTGAAGCCTGATGGAAGTTGAAGGGTCAGGAAGTGAGGAGTTAGATTTCTGTTTTAAATCACTGTTTTTTTTGTGTGTGTTTTTTTGTTGTTGTTGATTTTGTCGGTCAGGGAGAGGATGAAGGGTGTCCCAGCTGAAGCTCCCTGTAACCATGTTCAGCCTCTTGCTCAGTTTACATTTTGAAACAGAACATACCATGGTGTATGTCTGCCTCCATTCAGGTCGATCTCTGATGCATTGTTCAGAGTTTTCTAGACTACACACACACATGCACACACACACATGCACACACACGCACACGCACACACACACACACACACACACAGGCACATACATCGACACGCCTACATGATCACGTCTTTGACACGTTCACATGCAGATGTGCCCATTGTAAGAGAACCATGTTTACAGCATCACTTTGTATCTTTTGTGTTATATTCTGTATGTCATATTACAAAACCAATCTGGTTCAATGACTTCTTCTGAAAACAAAAACAAAAAAAACAACACTGAACACTGCTATTGTCAAATGTTGACGGTATATTTTTGTTGTATTTGATGTGTGTATTTGCCTTTTCTTATTCTCGATTGGATCAACTTTAAACAGCTGCAATTTGCAAAAGGTGCCAAACGCACACACACACACACACACACACACGCATTTCAGTTTCAAACTCCAGATTCAGATTTTTGCCTTACAAAGCACCGTGGTTCTATAAAAGGGAAAGATCATATCGCATAAGATTTACCATCACAGCCGGTCCCAATGTAGAAACCCTGTGGACTCCAAAAGCACAAACTTTAAACACTAAACACTTCCAACATGGTGGACAAAGGGTTTTCAATCATTATGGGATCCAGAAGTTGATGTGTCGACGGCATAATCACCATCAGCACCACCACACAGCACTCCTCTGACACGCAGGAGTCTCCCATTGTTCATCTCCACTTCGCATCTTCACCCACACGTTGTTCTTTTTACATCGTTATCTCCATTTTTTCCCTTTCTTTCCAAAAAAGAAAACAAAAAATAATAATACTTGAACCCATCTGTTCTGCAGCCTTTTTTAATTTATTTAAAAAAGCGTTTCCACCAAGAGGCTACAAACATTTTGTTCATTTTTCCAGGAGAAATCTCATTGAAAAGTTTCAGGCCGGGGGAGTCAGGGATTGTGCTTAAAAAAAAACAAACAAACAAAAAAAAAACGTTAAATGCACGTCTTTCTACTTGCATCTTAAAAAATGAACAAAAAAAAAGAACAAAAAAAAGAGAAAAAATAAAACAGTATGGGGAACTCAAGACGGTTGTTTTCTCTGAATAAACTGTGAACATTAAAAAAAAAAAGAAATCTCAAAAAGGAGGAGGGCCACTGTGTCCACAGTGAAGCCATCTGTCTTGTAAAAGGAGAGTGTTGTTGTTGATGTCACCTTTAGCATTGTAATATGTACAGTGTGAAATAAATATGCCCGTGCAATGTGTAAATAACAGCATGATGATTACTAGTTTTGCTATATGATAAAAAATAAAAGCAATTATTTTATTAAAGTTCAGTTTTTTAATGGCTTTTTGGTGAGTGCTATGTTTTGTTTTGTTTTGTTTTGTTTTTTACTTGTATAGCAGCAAATATAGCGACGAACACTCCCATTGTTCGGTTTACAAAGGCGAGACAAGCTTACTGACAGCGCTGGCTCGTATATGTCACGGCTGCATTAATATGCAAACAAAAAACCTACAGAGGGAGTTTATTAAATCCACAGACAATCAAAATGAACACGAGGAAAAAAACCAGCAAGAATGGGAGTGAAAAGAGGAGGAATAACTAAAGAATGGAAAAATTCAGAAGGGGGGGAGAATGGTAACTGCAGTGATTGATGAGTCACATGATTGGTGGATGAGTCATCCATCTGTACACTTTACTGCGCAGGACCACACACTCACGCACACACTCGCAGGCACACACACACACACACACACACACACACACACACACACACACACACAGATGCGCACGCACATTCTCTTTGAGCTGTATAGTAATTTAGCTGCTGGCATTCAAGATAAAGATTGAGTCATGTTCGCTCCTGCCTCAAGCCAGCCAATCGGCCGCTGGAAAGGTGTTTGGTAGATAGGTTTTTTTTTTTTTTGCCATATCTTGTTTCCACACCTCCTCCTCACTCTCACTTCACATGGGCAATATGCCCTCCTGCTATAATTCCTTGAAGTGCTTCTGGCTGCCGCTCGCCTGGCATCACAACAAACCTTATGTATGCTGTCAGTGGCTACAAACGCTGACAGTGATTAGCAGCCTGTCAATATGCTCTAATTGCGCGTTATCTTGCCAGCTTGCCCGCCAGTTGATTTGGACTGGTACCTTTCATGGTGTTATCGCAGCTTGTTGGGTGAATCTTGGACATCGCGTTATGAATTCAGATTTTTAATCACGGCTTGTACCCCTTTGTAGATATCCGAGCTGGACATTTTGCTCGCTGGCTGTAAGAATTTGATTACGTTTTATTTTTTTCACGGGGGCCTCACAGATTTTTGAATTGAAGCTCAACAAAACAGGTCACTGGTCCTCAGTAGGCTGTCCTGCTGGGACAAAGAGGACGCAGTTAGTGTCAAGAAGGACTACGAGTCCAACAATGTCATAATAAGACTAGAGTTGTACTATTGGTGAGGAAAGGCAAAGGATCAGCTCCAGTTACAATCTGAGATATTTGTAACAAGTCAGCACAAGTCGGCAACTATTTCATTTTAGCATAATCATTAAATAATGGTCAATAATGGATTCCTTAACATCTAGTGTCATCCTAAATGGGAACTCAAAGTCTTTTCACAAATGTTTGGGAGCACATCCGCATTTGTGAAAAAAGTTGCCCAAATTACTTTGTTTCTCCAAAAATTGACTTAAGTAATGTCGCATGACACAATTTTGAAAACTGCAAACAAATCTGAGGGATGGAGTTGGAAAGAAGAGTGCCTGCCAGTCCTTCGCAGCCCACTCCACAGCTCTAAACCTCCAACCAGACCGCCGACTTTCAAACTGCATTGTGGGTAAATTGGGTAGGTTTTGAGAAGGAAGAAGAACGTGTGGAATGAAAAAGAGAACCTGCTTTTACAATCATATAACCATGTGATCCACCGTTATATATAAATAAATATATAAAGTTTTTGATTGTAGCTTCTTCAAAGCATTTTCTCTGTGGTTTTACAGTTTGTGTCTATTGAGTGAATGTGCGTCTGTTCACTCTTGATTCACCTCGGTTTCTAACACTCTCCTTCTTCACCTCCTCCATCAGCATGGTTTTTTTTCCTTTCGGAGTGTAGAGCTTCCACGGTTATTCCAGTCGTTCCACTGTCACCTGGATATGACAACCGGGGAAAACAATGTTCTCTTCCTGTTGTGGCTCTGCAACGGCACACGCGCCTCCTTTGTGTTCTAATTCGACCTTCATTTTTGCGTGAATGAAGTCTGGTGGGCAGACTAAACAGCTTAGCAGTCAAAACGAGGCTCATAAGGAAACAATGTGTACACGGATGGTGTCATTTCCTTTTACAACCACTAGACACAGTGCTTTATTGCCAGTTCAAGCCATACGAGGTTTACTGATGACTGGGCGAGACATGTTTTGAATGTTTTGCCATCATCTGAAGTTGAAAATATACTTCCTGGCCGCTCACTCACCTGCGGATGTATTTACAGACCATTGTGGGTTTAAAAATGTGCTCTTACCTGGCTAAGTAAAGAGGAACTCCTTGGTGATGTGGGATTCTTCTGGTCCAAGAGTATTTCACAAAGCATTAGTGACTTACTGAAAAGTGTGTCAGTCTCCATTTCTCCAGATCCACAATTGTCCGACCATGTATACAAACTCCGAAATATTAATTTTTTCCATAATGAAATAAACAAGTTGTTCTCAGAAGAAAATAAGGTCCCAAGAACAGTTTGAAGCTAGAAACGTGGCAGGGTCCGCCACATATAAACAAAGTATAACGGTATGTTTGCTCAATCGTTTAAACAAAAATGTATTCCATTTTAAGTTTCTTTACTTTAATTTCATATATAATTGATTTCAGTTTCTTCAATTCAACTGTATTGTATATAAACAAACAAAGCTACAGAGTCACGAACCAGTCAAAACTCAGATAGAAAGTCGTCTTCTTGTCTTATGTTTTATGTCTGATAATTTTATGCTTTGCACAGAGTCCCAGGTCATGCGTCATGAAGTTTTAACTTTACGTCTTGTGTCGATGAGAAGCCTGTCTGATTGGGATAGTCGTATGTACGTGTGTGTGTGTAGCTTAATCACTGCTGGCACCGAGAGTGCTTGTCTCTTCCCCTGACCTTGTTGATATCTGTGTATAAAATTGTGAACACTCCTTTACTCGGGGCTCATTCACTCAGCTCATGAATTTGACTGTGTGGTGAGTCCATCTGCAGATGGTTGGATTAAACTTACCGAAAAGACAGATCTGACTTTACTCTTTTATTGACAGAAATTTCCACCACATTATCAAAATGTTTATTTAATTAAACTAATCACATCCATTGTAGGTCATTTGTTTGACCAGTTGTGACGTAGGCAGCTCCCCCGTCAGCCAATCACTGTGGACATCAGTGGGGACTAAATTAATTCAGTAACATGATGTCACCCATTGCAACGAGGGGTCAACCTCACCCCGGATCTCCACTGCCCGCCAGACGATTTCTGTCATCGAGCAGACACCACTAAGAGACACTCTGGGACTGATCTGTCCCGGCCGGAGGCAGTGAGACGCTTTTAGTGCTCCAAGTAAATAACAATACTACAACAATATAGAGATGTTCTGTGCTGTGGGGCGAGTCGTCGAATATTTAAATCGAGATCAAACATCTCATAATAGAAGAGTTGATGGTGTATTGATAGTCCTGTTAGATTTTGCAGGCTTGAGACCTGAAGACGGGGCTCAGCGGGTCCAGTCTGACGAAACACACAAGTGGGACGCTCGCACACTGTCGCCTTTGATAAAGTCCTCTTTTGCACCTTGTTGCCAAGCCGTGGACAAAACGAGCGCTGCTGAGCTGCTGATATTTACATCCCCTTTGTGCGGTATTTCTGTGACATACCACGCGATTGAGGTTTAAAATTTCCCGGCACAATGGCATAATTGTGTGTGGAGCTTTAGATCACATTACGTCCTCATAGTAATCAGTTATATTTTGCCCGGTGGTTGCGCTATAATTAAAATGCCATTTGAATTTTTCAAAAGGCTCCAACTCTCGCAGGCGCAAACATTTGGTATACATCCAGCTCCTGGCACGAAAAAGAGTCTGACAGCACAGCAATTCATCAGTAAAGGCCCCCAGAGGCCCATGCACATACAGAGGCCGGAACATGAGGAAAAAATGTCAGCCATTAGAACTATGAATATTGAATTAACACAGCTACAGGACCTTCAAAATCTGATTAAATAATGACCATTTATTTCTAAAGCGCAGGACTTTGGCCCAACCTTTACCTTTAAATGTCAGCGTGATATTAGCTAAACAGTATTCACTATGAATATCCATGTAAAGCATAGAGTTCACATTTACATAGCAGTTAAACAGTGTAAAATAATCAGCAATGGCAAAAGCTCTGGTGGCTGCTGGACAGATGTGCTCACACGTGACTCAACCGCCACCTGAAATAAGACTTGCCATCACCGTCGCAAACACTGATACAAAAATTGGTGGAATTAGGTTGCATGGCAACGAGCGATATCTTCATGTTTTTTGTACAGGATCTTAATGGTGGCCTGGTTCGATGGTTTTTCCCTCTTTGCTTATTCTTCCTGTGCTCGCGGACTCGCTGAGATTATGAGATGATTCAGGTACAATATCTAAAAGAAAAAAAAACTGAGTGCACAGAAGGTTGTGCACATCATTCCTACCCTTCTTGGTCCGTCTCAACACTTATCTTTTCAACCATTAAGCCTGCGTGAATGTGATTTTACGCAATTCTGCAGTGTTTCTGAGTACCTGAGCACCTGCTTGAGATGAACTGGCCTCTGTCGGAGCTGTTAGTCGCCTAATGTTGCTTTGAAAAACTGATTTCCACACATCTTTAGCAGAAATGAGAAATGCAGCTAATTGGCATTTAATTTGCGATCAAACGACCTCTAAGTTAAAGACCACCAAGGCATGCCAGGATGCCTTTTTCTGACCCAGTGAACTCTAGTTGAACATGTATTTGACAAATTATCACTGAAAAACTGTGCAGTGCTTGTAAAAAAAAAAAAAAAAGAAAATGCAAGGATGTTGGGTTTGGTAAGGAACTTTAATGGATGTTTCATCAGAGTATTAATATAGTCAAAGCATACAGTTCATTTTAATAGTTTAAAGCATAAATTCACCCAAAAATGAAAATGTACTCATTATCTACTCACCCTCATGATGATGGAAACTCAGGTGACATAGTCTGTTGTCCACAAAACATTTCTGGAGGTTCACAGCAAAACGGCGTTGCGGCGTTTGTCTGAACAACGCTGGATTCTTCACTGTTGCTGCTAAGCTACATGTGTAAACATGCACCCCATCTTGGTTTTCAAACCATCTGGGATCTCACGGCTCCCAGAAACCGATTATTTTTTCTTCTTGGTTGATTTTTTTTAAAATAAGACCCCATCGACTTCTGTTGCTGTCGTCACACTGTTTTGCCATGAAGCTGAAATATTTTGCGGAGTACGAAACGTCATCCGACTTTGCATCCACATGGGGGGACTGAGGGGTAAATAATGACTGAACTTTCATTTCTGGGTGAACTTTTCCTTTCAGCTGCACATTCTTACCTTTTTAATTATATTGTTTATTTTTTACTATTGTTATTGTCTTTTTTGTAATATTCTGTCCTTCGGCTGCTGTGGCAAACAAATTTCCCCGTTCGTGGGACAATTGAAGGAATACTGATTCTGATTGAGTTTCTCCGAACTCTTTTTTCTTTTTTCCTTTCAAATTTTGGCCAGCTTTTCAGGGCCCGAGGAAGTAAAAGCTGCAGTGAGAGTGGAAAATATTCGAGAAAAAACACGAGATATGGCAAAATGATACCTCTAGGGGAAAATGGAGGGTTGGCGTTACATCATAAAACAACGTAACGCGCTCTCAAACCAAAATACATGTCAGCAAATGTGAATTTGAAGCTTATAGGAGGTTTTGTCACTTACATCCATACATACACGTGTTTAGCTGAAACTTAAATGTCTGTTGGACCTCTCTGTCACCGTGAAGGCAACTCAAAGTGTTGAGATGTTTGGGGTTTCCGTACGATGTCGCCCCCTGACCTCAGACAGCTTCTCGAATCAGATCCAACCCTCGTCGGCGCGGCTCTCCCCTCCCCACATTTGTGAATTTTGTTGTCTGTTTAGCTACCTTTGTTGAACGTGATCTGTGCCCCATAATATGCCTCATCAACCATGCTTTCACCAGCCATTAGGACAACAGAGGCAGAGCCGCGAAAGGCCTCTCCCTAGAAGACGCATCCTTTGTTTATGATCCCTGCAACCCTTGTCTTCCTGCTCGCTCCTTTCATCTTTTTTTTTACCCTGCTCTCTACCCTCATCCACATCTTCTCCCCTTTTTTCCCTCAATTACCCCCCCAACCACCACCACCACGACCACCACACTCCTCCTTAATGCTCCCTAACACCCTATCTTCCTCTCCTTTTCTTCTTCATCCTCTCTCTATTTCTTGTTTTGTATGCAAGCCCCAAGGGAGAGAAATGGGTGAAAAGCACTCTCTCTGCACCACTGTCACAAAAGACTGGTGAGTCATCGACCACTTATGTTCCTGCCTCCCTCCTCCCACAAAAAAACACACATATACAGGATAAAAACACTCAAATTACTCCTTACCTGCCGCGCACTTACAGGAAGACACGCGCAGGCACGCATGGGCGAGTGCGCCGCTGGCACATGCGACACACACGCACACACACACACACAAACACATGCAAGCATGCACACACACCATGCAGATTCACACAGTCACATACACACACACACACACACACACACACACACACATTCCACCGCTCTTCAAAAAGACCCAGAAATTTAAAAACCCGAGTCACATAATTTAGTTGATAATTGTGGTTGAAAATGGCTTTCATTGATGTGGGCTGCCTATCATGTCTCACAGGAGTAGTGTTTTTTTTTTTTTTTCCTTTCCTTTTTTTTAATATGGAAGAAACTCGTGAATGAGAAAGTTGGAGGACGGAAATGGAGAGTTAAAGGGCAACAGCTCATGCAAGAGACGCTCCTGAACTAAATGGAAATAACCAGCGGATAGCGCGGACAAAAGAGGAGGAAGACAGAGGCAGTGATGTGGCTCCGGTATTGTTCCGTCCTCTGACGGCTGCAGGGCCACAAAGCAAAAGCTCTTCCTCCATCTGCTGGAGGAGTGAGTCACTTACATTGTATGTCATGTTGGCTTTTGTGCGCACAAGATGGCAGTCCTGGATGAACACAATGTACAGAATGACACATACAGAGCTGCAGCCGACACAAGAATTGCTCATCTTTCCTATCTGGTTCGATACAGCGTCGGAAGAAGTTTAGTTCAAGTAGAACTACTAATACAACAGAATAAAACACTTTTACTAGTAAAAGTCACGCTGGCTCCATTATGGGCCTTTATGAGGGCCTTTATTATGTTTTTTTTTTTCACATTTTGACTGGCTGCTGTTGTCGAGGGCCAGATCAGGGGCGGTCGGTTGGTTTGCAATCTGCAACCTCACAGAGGCCACTAAATTGTAAACGCTGGTTTACCCCAGAAAACAAATCCTGAAGGACAGGGGTCGCAAGCTGGCAAACTAACAAGGCACAGCGCAAAACACGAAAGGGTTAAGGGTCATGAACAAAGAAAAACATTTGACTGAAAAGCTGAAGAGGGAGTCATTGATCACAGGGGAGACACAACGTATATAAAACTGTCCAAAAGAAAGAAAGCTCAAACACTCTCAACCCAGATTTTCACCCAACAGAAAATGCAGAAAGCCAACTGATGGTGTTTTGAATCCCCCGAAACACGCGACCAACTGAGCAGGAGAACTGCAGCCCCCTCATATAGTCTCCCAGCTGACTGATTGCAGCCAGCTAAGGGAGAACATCACAGGTGCACCCAGTAGTTTCCTGATTACGCGTGACCTGTGGATCTTGAACTTGTGAGTGTCTTAGGCAGCAAAACATTACTGGAGCTTCACAGGGAAATGGTGTGGCATTGCTAAACAACTAAAGTGGATGGGGACTTGTTTCAAAAATCGAGGGCAAAAACATAACGTCTCCGTCCGCTTCAGTTGTTTAGGAGAATGCCGCAACGCTGTTTTGCTGTGAAGCTCCAGAAAAGTTTGGTGGACTACAAAACTTCACACTCCTTGTCACTGAATTTTCATTTTTTGAGTGAACTGATCCTTTAAGGGGCATTTTAACTAGAGTTATATACTGTTGGGTAGTTTATTCTACAACAGCGCATCGTATTCTATAAGATGATCACACGTTTTGTCTGTTAAATGTTGAACATCATAAGAATCATTTTTCTTTTCGGATCCAACAAGGATGTGACTGTGGAACATTCACACATTTGGCTCAAAAGACGACTGTACCAAACAGAAAAGTTATGTAAGGCTACAGATCAGATGGTTGACATCTATTTATTGTGAGTGTCAAAAGAAAACCATTTTACTGTAATGTGAATATGCGACTGCTTCAACAATAAAACAAACACAACTGCATCTAATACATTTCATCCTGAATCTGCAGAATTTGCACTCGGCGTTGGCCTCCAGAGGCTTGGTATGTCAAAGCCGACTCCGCCACAGAGAGTCACCAGAGCCCTCACCTGATTACTCTTTACAGAAACCTGCTTGTGAGCTATTCAGACACATCAAATATTGAAAGCCCGGAGTTTCCGTTTCACACACTGCGAGGGAGGGGGAGATGGCACAGTGGCAGACAGAAGGGGAGGAGGACAAACGGGAGGAGCGGCAGAGGGAAAAAGTCAAAGAACGGTGGGATTAAGAGGAAATAAAAAAACATCCGGCACCCTGGGAGGGGGACACATGAGCAGCGATGGAGGGAGAGAGGGAGGAACAGGGAGAGAGCACCCAAAGGTAAGGCGAGGACAGTCTGAATGTTTTGCGCCTGAACAGGTGCTCATCTTGAGTGTAACTGTAGAGGTCCGTGCTGGTGTAATCTGCCGAAGATTGGACTGGCTGATAACCTTCTCCTCAGGTGGTTAGGAGAGCATGTTTTGTAATTCTGCTGCTTCTCTCTCGAACCTCAGTGTGACGACTTCTACCCAGGCTGATGCTCCAACTCAGAACGGCAGCGAGGACAGCGAAGGGTCCCAAAACCTTGAGGAACCTGAGGAGGACAGCAGGGGTGACGGCGGGGCTGGTGATGGAGAGGTGGAGGCCAGTCAGGTCAGGTTTGACAGGGAAAGATGTACATTGCCAACCATTTGTGGCCATTTGGGGACTAACTCCACTTTTTGCTCAAGATTGGTGTGTACCTTTGTTTGCATGTGATGAAGGTTGGGGAATATCTATGTATCGGTGACGAAGAGACCCCCGTGAAGGAGACTCTGGTAGCCACAAATGCACAGGACGATGCTGACTGCCTCCCTCTGCCCCCCCTGACGCCACAGGACGAGCTGACCCCCCCGTCAGTGTCACCTCATCCCTCCAAAGCGCAGAGTAGGTCACACGCACCCATGCACACACAAATGACTGACATGTGGGACCTGCGGGGCCTCGGTTGGAGAAAAGGAAAGCAGTAAATACGTCTGTGTCTCCACAGGTCGTCTGTCTGGACCCTGCTGGTACTGCCTGAGGTCCCTCGACTCAGAGTATCGTCCTGAGACCCCTGAACAGGTTTTTCTGAACCAGACACTTCATGACACTGACACAGAGCTGGACAGATCCACTGAAAAAAAGGGGCAAAGCTCTTTTATTTTTCTAAACATGATAGCCTCGTTGACTTTTACTGGGAATAAGAAATAACACAAGACATGATGAGAGGAAACACATGTTTGTAACATTACATTTATTTAGCTGAAAGCTATCTACAATAAGTGCACCCACCCCAGGTGGATACAACCCAAGACGTTTAAGAACCAGTGCATCATCTTCATCAAATATGCTATAAAACATGGAAATTTAATGGGCCGAGGTGCAGTATGAACAGATGAGTTTTCAGCCCGGGACAGAAGATGTGTAGAGTTTCTGCTGGCCTGATATCGATAGGGCCAACACGTTCTCACTGCCAGCTCGTCAAATTTGTCAGCTTGGCGAGCGGCCTCAAGCGTCATGGGTGATTATTAGCTCAGGAGGAGGAGTGATTAGTCTACTCATTGGATGGTCAGAAGGCCAATGGGTGTTCTTAGGCGAGACAGTGAACCCTAAATTTCTCCTGATTGGTGTGTGAGAACACCCAAGTATAGAAATATCATGGGGCACTTTTGCTAGACAGTATTGTGTTCTGTTTTAGCTCCTGTCTCTTTAAAACACCCCTACCGAATATCCGGTCTGCTCTGATTGGTCATCTCTCACACGACTGAGCCAGCACCACTAACCACTAACAACAGAGCAGCAGTGCTCAATCAGTTCTCATGTGCCAAACCAGCTTCCAGACATGAATTATGCAAATTTCTGTCACTGTGACATAATGTGATGTCACAAAGTCACATAATTAAAGGCGGGACTACTGACGTGGCATTTCAGGGGTAGTGTTTTCTGTGGGAGGATAGTATGTTTGTATGGAAATTATTATATAATTATTTATATTAAAGACTTAAAGACTTCAGTTTTTTCTCTGCATGTAAGACGTGCTGTGATTGGTTCAAATCTCAAACATGAGCTGGTATATACGCTACACAGTCCCCTCTCCCCCTGTTGCTGTGTTGCAGGAGGACTCAGATCCTTTGTCACCACTGCCCTCTAGTGGACAGAGAGTGAAATACCAGACGGACCCTCGGCCTCACTTTGGCGTGGCCTGGTCCTCCCACTCCACATGTCGCCCCCTGTGGGGCAGCGAGGGGCCCTGCTGGGGGCAAAGAAACCAGGAGGCGCCTGATCAGACGCACACCTGCCCTCACTGCAATCTGGGGCTGCCCGCTGACACACTGCGCTGGCATGAGGTTGGCACAGACGCATGTAAACACACACACAGACACAAATAGAGACGGGCTCACAGTTTCCACCAAACATACCGCAGCTTATGTCAGCGTTTGCTCAAGGGGCCCCTGACTGTTGTCTTTGTCCCTGCACAGGCCAAGTGTCTGCTGTTTGAAGGGCTGCGGAGCTCGAAGAAATAAACCCAGTCGGCGACGTGCTGTCCTCGAAGAATGATGCTGTCTCTCTGCTTATTAATGCTCTCAGGAATTACGTTGCGCCCACAAGCTGTGTGCAATGTCTGCTTCTGCTTGTAAACAACGGTCTGTTTACACCTCAGCTTAGCCATGTTCACTCCTTTCATTGTGAGACTCGGTGTTGAATTTCAGTGATATTTTTAACAATGTCTTAATAAAAACAAACTGCATGTGTACAGAGTCAATCAATGTCGAGTCAATGAAATGAAATGCTCTTTTGCTCTATTGAAAGGGAGGATGAAGGCCCCTGTTTGCAGCAAGAAAAGAAACCGGCTTTGAGATTTGATGTTTAGTATAAAGTAAGAAAGAGTTTTACCACTTTTTTTTTTATTGGGGTCCATATTGGGGTAATCTTGAATAAACGAGGGCCCACTTAGTAAAATCATTGCTCACTCTTTCATTAGTAACTTCTCATATTTTTGTGTACTGTGTTGCACTGTTACCTCTTTTCCATTCCGTTATTCTATACGCATTATAGATATTTTGTGTTTCACGATGGTCTGACGATCAGGTCTGACCCTTTCTAAACAGCTTATAGGTTTTAATGAATGGCTTTATCAATAGTTAAAGCACCAATATGTAACTTTCTAGAGTTAGCTAGGCTGTCGGCTCGGGTCGGTATTCATCACTTATTGATTTTTTTCCAGAATTGCTTTGAAATGTACACAGCGTTGCTTTAATAGCATTTTTTAAAAGCCTTTTGAAGAACACGTTTTGGGATTGTACTGCGCTCTCCCTCTCTCTGGTGCTACCGGTTGGAGGCCCAGATCCAGGCAGTGTCCTGTGGCCTGTGCCTGCTCCCTGGGAGTCCACCTGGAGAGGCTTAAGGTAGGTGTGCATCCTCGTTGCATGTCACTGGCAGCCTGGCAACTGCAGGTAGCCTTTAGCAGTGTGTTTTCTGAGCTCACCAGGTTAAGGAGTGTGTTTTCTGGATGCCAAACACGACAATTCAACACCTCAGCTGAACTGAACTTTATTTTGTCTCCACAGAGTACAGGCCCCACTGCAGCCTCCTAAGCTCACAGGGCTGGAGCTGGACCACGCTTCCTGGATCTCGGGGCTCAGAAACTCTTTAATAGACAGTCTGATCCGCTTCCTCCACAGAGGATCCTCAAACGTCACCTCTCTTTATCTGAACAGGATGCAAAACAACATGAGTCATTTGAGTGCAACACCAGTTTAAAGATAATGTATCAGCAGATATGTCACTGCCTCCCATGGTAATCAAAAGATAAGCCAGATCTTATTAACTGAGGTCTAAAGGACCAGTTCAGTTTATCAGTGGATTGACTGAATGAATCCTCGAGCTGGACAGAGTGTACCGAATCATCAGTTATCACTCACCGAATCGGCTTCTTGCAGTGGAAATAACAGACAGCTCATTTATTATTTACTGAATTTTACATTCTAGACAAAAGCTTTCACATTCACTATCAACCACAATGATTGCAGTTTTTAAGAATCTAATCCCCCCCCCACTACATCTCATCTTTGGACACGAGGGGGTTCAACTACCGACACTGTGTGTGTATCCCTGAACTCCAATGTGCCCCAAGTCCTGAGCCAACCTCAAGGCCTCACCGACCTCAGCCTGAGTTACGCCTGTCTGTCAGGCCAGCTGCTGACCGCTCTCCAGCAGTCACAGAAGGACAGAGGCGGCGAGACGGGAGGACTTGGCAAAGATTTTCCCATTGACTGCGTTTTGGACGAGCACCATCTTCAGGTAAGCAAGAAATAAAGGGATTACTGGATTAGCCCCAATGAAACTACTTAACTGTTTTACGTACATGGCCGTAGTGTGTTGGCACCGAAGGCCCTCATTGAAAAACCAGGGATGAAAGACACACAAACACACACACACAAGCCTGCATGGCCCAAAGGGTTTAAAATCATTTGCCAGCTTATCCACTAAAATGTTGCTCTTGGCAAGATAAAAGTGTAGTTGTTGTGAGATCAGTGTGAAAGATACACCCAGGTTTCCTTTGTCCAATTCCGTCTCTGATTCATCTTCTCTCTCAAGCTGATCAGCGGTGACGCACGGACAATTTTCACATCAAGCTGCCCTGACCTGAATGACGGCTTACGGGGGGTCCAAGTCGTCAACACTCTGCTTTGTGAGGATTCTTCTGCCTGAGATTCCCCTGACAGAATTCAGGACGACAGCTTCCTATTCCACCAAACCCAAACTGGAGCGCCAGGCCTCTCGTCTGTGACATGCTGGCTGAGCGCGGGCGCTGAGTTGAGGTCAGGGCGCTGAGCAATGCAGCGTTACAAAGTGCAGAGAAATGTCACTCTACGGGTGATCGTGACAAGTAGCCACATCATTACGTCTGAGAAGAGATGCTGATCTGTGTTTTGACAGGCTGCAATGCTGGTCAGACCTGTCCGTCTACGACTTTAGTCCAGACTGAAATATCTCAACCACTGATGAGGAGTGCCATGAACTATCAGACATCCATGGATCCATGAATTGTACGGACCGCGGGCATCACTGTGATGTTCATGAACTGAATCTGAACATGGAGCTACTGAGATGTACACCATGATAACTAACGCTTGATGTCTTCCAGGTGAGAATCTACTCAGCGAGTAGCAGAGAAAGAAGAACAGCTGAAGGAGATGATGTCCTCCCACCGGCATCTCCTTCATCAACTGGATTTTAATGCCACCATCAACCCATATATTAATCAGTTATCAGGAGCAAAGTTGACCAGTGCACATAAAGATAGAAACAATAAAATAAATATGTGTTGGAGTTCTGACAGTGACTGTCAATGCACCCGTCTATGTTTTTTTCAGGGAGGTGGGGGTTGTGTGGAAACCCTGACCTACTTTCATCATAATGGGTGATGGGGGGAGGCAGTGTGTGTGTGTGTGTGTGTGTGTGCTCTGGCATGGCGAGTGCACTATTTAAGGGAGCTGGGATTAAGAGGCGGCAGCAATATGCTCAGCTCTTGATTGTATGCTCGTGACACGCTACCGAGGGAGTTAGGTCTATTGTGTGGCTTTAATCTTATTCAGCTAATTTCTTCTAATTACAAGATCTCTCTGCGTATACAAGTATTAGTCCTTCTGGTATTACATGCTTGAACATGCACTAAAAATACCTTTACATACTTGGATATATATTTAACGTACAGTCGATTCCATTCTATTCCAGGCAATTCCAATATAGCGTGATGCCACCGCCTATTGCTATCCGCTTGCCTTACACGAGCAATATGCTGTGTACATAAGTACATAATTAGGTAAGTAAACTTTAGTTAATAGTTATTTCACTGTTTTAAGCAATTGCTAAGGTTCATAAACATCCATATTCACATGGCGGCCATTTTCCACTGACATAACGCTCAGGATGGGAACCTGAAATGTTGTACTCCTGTTATCCACGTCGCAAGTCCAATATCAAATGGGCTCTGACAAATTTATATAATTTCACAGCTCCCTGATTGATCGGTAAGCAAAAAGTCAAGGGATAGTGAAAATGGGAGGGACATCAGCTTGTATTTCACTGTAAAACAACTGTTTTTGGGCTTCCATCTGGCAACAACTGGTGTTAGCATTCAACAGCCTCCTTGCTAGCACAAGAGTTTTTCACGATACAATAGGAAAAGCAGAAATTAATTCTAAAATATCAACTCAGATACTGGACATGTACATGCACTAGATATAGCCTAATCAAACAGTAATGTTAGCTACGGAGTGGCTAAATGCTAACATTAGCTTGTGTCAAACGGAAGCTAATATCAAAAATGTTGTTTTATGAGTGGCCAGTTTCCTTATCTTCCCATCTTCCTGGTAAATTCAAATGTCAAATCAATCTGACAAATTGTTATTACTCTATTATTATTGTTATTATTATTCTATTCTATTATTCTGGAGGGACATCGGACCATATCTCAAAGTAAAACAATAGGTTTTTCATAACTGATTAGCTTCCATTACAAAACAGCTTTCAGACACAGTCTCGTGGTTGAAAGCTGTTTTGAGACTATACGATGGGAAATTAATTTGGAAAATAAATACCAACATGCATCTCAGAGGCATTTGTCTAAACCTGGAAGTGAAATACACAGGGTGTAGTCAAATGGTAACTTTAGCTTTTCAAAACCTGGTGCCCCCATTACCCACAATGCAACTTAGCCCCTAAGTGACATCACTAGAGGGCATTCAAGATTACATCAAGCGTCTGCCAAAAAAAGACATACCACTTTTATTCCCCCACATGTGCAGTAGAACATTTCGTAAAACCGGTGGAGTTACCCTTTAATGGTTTCTTAAGCATTTAAATTTTTTAACAGTGATGTAACCACTGAATAAGCTTTGATTATTGATTATATCTATCCATCATTGAGAGAAATCTTTTATCTGTAATCATACAATTTCTATTTCATTTTTTAAAATATGATGTAATATTACTTCACATTGGTGTTAAATGTTGTGGAACATGATAGTGGTTGACAGCCTCGCCACATCAGTAAAACAGCATCCTCCACGCTATTGGTCCGCAGACATCATGCACCGTCACGTGACATGAGTAATGGCATTAGACGGCGCGCTGAGCCAATGGCCTGCCCCATCACCTGACCACTCTTTGAATATTGATGCTCCCTCAGCGCCTCTCTGTGTTGTTGTTGTCTGACATTGACATTTTTTTTTTGTTGTTACAACCACCGACATGTCCTCGCTGCTGAAGCCGTTCTCGGTGTGTGAGGGGCCGTGCGAGAGCTGCGGTGTCAGGCGAGGATGCCCGGGCTCGGCTCCGCATCATCAGCCTTCATCCCGGCGTCTGGCCGCCGCCGCTGCCGCCGCCGCGGGGCCGGGCTCTCTGCCGGCCCACCAGCGCTCCTACGCGGCGAGGAGAAACCTGGCGGCGGCTGCGATCGGAGGGAGGAAACTGACGCATCCTGGAAAGGCCATCCTTGCAGGTTGGTTTTTGAATCGCAGCTATCCATCCCTCAGGTTTTCCCCCCTCATCACGTTAGCCTACTGCTCTCTGCACCGCGCAGTCTAATCTCAATCTGTCGCCCATTAAAGGCAATCCATGCAGAACTGGGTCACCCAGTCAGGAGTGATGCTACAGTAGCTGCATGATGCATTTGGTTTTTTTTTCTGCATTTATCTGCCATGCCATTATGAGTTAAAGTGAAACGTGTAAATATGCTCTTATGCTACATTTTAACTGTACATTAATTTGCCCTCAGCTGATCTGTGCAGCTCAGCACACACACTGCCGCTGATCCACATCACATCAGCATTTGATTAAACACAAAAGACACGCCAAGGCATGACCCAGCATCAGCACCACCCTGCGATGAATTGAAAGTACAAATGCTGGGAGCTCCTTTCCTGACAGAACATTCAGGAACAGTGAGTCAACAAATCTCCAGGGCTGTGCTTCTCTCTCTCTCCCACTCAGGTGGCATCGCAGGAGGAATCGAGATCTGCATCACCTTCCCCACAGAGTACGTGAAGACCCAGCTGCAGCTCGATGGGAGAGCCAACCCCCCGAGATACAGAGGGATCGGTAGGTCACTGGGACATGTGTGACTGCTGACTTGACTGTCAGGTTTGTGTGCTCGTCACTCACTCCTGGATGCTGTGTGTGTGTGTGTGTGTACGCAGGTGACTGTGTGAAGTTGACTGTGCAGGATCACGGGCTCAGAGGGTTGTATCGAGGTCTCAGCTCCCTGCTGTATGGATCAATACCCAAGTCTGCAGTGAGGTGATGATGCACACATGAATATATATAGTGGTTATTATGTGACAGATTTGATGTACAACTACACAGTTTGGCTCAGATAAAACAGCACATTTCCCTCTTGCAGGGTTGTAAATTGAAATCTATTGAGCACTTGACTGATGTCAAAGCAGTGACGGCGTTTCTTTGTACTTAAGTTAAAGGTAGCCACAATTTCAACTATTTTAATAGTAATTTCTGAATGTATCTAAAATGTTTTGGGTCCATAAAACATCAGAAAACAGTGAAAAGTGGCAGTTTCCGAGAGCTCAAGTGATCTCATCAGAGGTTTTTGTTTTGTTCGACCAGCTGACCAAAACCTCAATATGTTCATGACAATTTACATTCAGTGAAAGGCAGCAAATTCTCACCTTTGGGAAACTGCAACCGTCCAGCCAATTGTTTGCTTCCTCTGCTTGAAAAATGAATAAAGGTTTAACAACGAATCAGTTATCAATAGATTGTTCCCTGTGAGTCAGCTGACGATCAACTGTACTACAACCTCACTGGAGCAGGTTTACTGACACGATCACAGAGTCGCCGGTTCGCACGACACTGGAATTCCATCACACAAATGTTCCCCTGTTGTCATTTAATTTCGATTGTGTCACCTCCCCGTCAGGTTTGGCACGTTCGAGATGCTCAGCAACCCGATGCGAGACCACACGGGCCGGCTAGACAACACGCGGAGTCTCCTGTGCGGCTTAGGAGCAGGTATAGCGGAGGCCATTGTGGTGGTCTGCCCCATGGAGACGCTCAAGGTCAGCGGCGCTGGATGGTGTACTTTAGGAAGCTCTTCTAGAAAGAACATGTCCGTTTTTTACTCAATGAGCAGCAGACTGATGTAATCTTCCCTCGTCCTCCAGGTGAAGCTGATCCACGACCAGTGTTCCCTCAGACCGCGCTACAGAGGCTTCTTTCACGGCGTCAGCGAGATTATCAGAGAACAGGGTAAGACAGCAGGACGGATCGGCGGCCACTTCAGCTCCTGGTTATGAGAGCTGAGTCTGTAACGGGACAAAATGCACGTGTTGTTTGTGCATGGAGATAAAACGCAATCTGTTGGATTCATTTAGGTGTGAGGGGGACGTATCAGGGTCTGACAGCAACTGTGCTGAAACAAGGAACCAATCAGGCCATCCGGTTCTATGTGATGAACTTATTGCGCAATTGGTACAAAGGTGAGAAAAGCTACTTATCACGAAGCTAAATCGAATGTCCCTGCTGCTTTTTTCCCATCCGAGCGAGCGATGTATTTACTTTTTGGATTTGGCCTCTTAAGGTGACGACCCCAGAAAGGAAATGCACCCGATTGTCACAGCGATGTTCGGAGCGACGGCGGGAGCTGCCAGCGTCTTTGGAAACACTCCTTTAGATGTGGTGAAGACAAGGATGCAGGTAGGGAATCGCGGCCCATGGTGATTTAACCGCCAAATCATCAGGTTTTCCAGTTTTTAACAAGACACTTTTTTTCCCCTTTTTCCTAGGGTCTGGAGGCTCACCGCTACAAAAACACAGTGGACTGTGCCTTTCAGATCTTGAAGCAGGAAGGACCTCAGGCGTAAGTTGACCTTCATCCTCTTGCTGTAGGCATTGGGCGACATCTCACTGCATAATTGTCAATTGTTGGAACTTTGAATCCAATTCTTGACATCATGATTGCGTGTAACATTTTAGCAAAACTTAGCTGCAGGGGTGAAATTGACTGGAAAAAACAAACAAAACATGAACGTGGGAATTGAATCCAACTGAACTTGGGAGATTTCCCCCCACTGTTCCTAATGCAAGCTATTACAGCCATCCAACCTCATCTCATCTCGTCCTTCCTAGCTTCTACAAAGGAACAGTGCCGAGGCTCGGCCGTGTCTGCTTGGATGTGGCCATAGTCTTCGTCATCTACGAGGAGGTAGTCAAACTACTCAACAATGTGTGGAAGACCCAGTAGGCGGACGGGAGCCCGAGGTCCGGAAGGGGAAGCACGGAGCAGTGCCTCATGCTACGCACAACTGAACACCTCTACTCAACTTCATACGAGCTCTCTGCATCGCCCTGAGCTGATGACATGTCACCTTTTACGACTTTCTGCTCTGTTGTTACCTTACATAAATGATTTACAGGACATATCCAGGGAGGGATCAGTTTGGTATTTTTCTCTTCCGTCTCTCGAGCGGGCGGACTGCAGAGTCATTCTTTCATTTTGAAGGACAGGAAGAGGCTAAGTCAAATGACCAAATTCAAGTTTCTTGAGGGTTCTAACCAGAAACGTAAGTGATTTAGAGACAGACATGCGTTATTAACCAAAGGATCAGACTAGAGAGAGGAAAAACTAACTGGGGAAAAAAGGGAAATTACACGTCTGACGTTTTAGCTTTCTATGACTGTTGTTAACCGTAACATGACGTAGAGTGAACACTTTGTACTGAAACCGTAAATGTGTCTTCTGACTCACTGAGTACTTATTAACTGAGCGGAGAACGCTACTGGACATAAACCAAGCTCGCTGTAGTACTTAAAAAAAAATAATCCGTGCAGTACATCAAACACAAGTCGGTGTTGTGATTGCTTTCTCGCCCCCGCTCGCGGTCTCGTCGCACAACATCCGCTGTACTGGTGATGATGACGAACCTTCGATACTGTTCATTGTGCATTTTGTGGCCTCTGCCGACAACAAGTATCAGTATGGCTGCATGAATCTTGACGTAGCGTCCCGTCGCGCCGACGCAAGCAAATCCATATGTAGCACTATCTTTACATGCAGACAATGAAAGCTGAGAGTTTGTTAACAGATTTGAATGCTTCACTCAGAGCCTCAGTCTACAGTGAATCCACTCCTACTACACGAGATGTAAACATGTCCCGACTATGTAAGCCATACGACTTCAGCGCTCACTCATCAAGCTGTCCTCTAGTCACTTTTAATATTCTTTGTTTACCTCAAGCTAACCTGCGCCGGGAGCTTTTCGAAACGCTAACTCTGTATTAGTCGTCTTTGACTGCACTCATTCTTGGCCGATATAGTGTTTACATATACGATGAAGGACACTGGACGTGTCAGAGGCTGGATCACGTAACAAGCGGCTAACTTTTAAGCAAGGCTCGGTTTTGATCGCACCACACAGCCTTTGCACAGAAGCCTTTTACTCCCCTTTGCCAAACCACTCCAGTAGAACCCAGTGTAACATCCCTGATAGGAGAAAATCTTTACTCCATTTTAAATAGAGTGCAACAGAAAGTATTGTTTGATCTTTATGTCTCTACCTTTTTAATTTCATTTACGAAAGCACATTTGTACTGTTTAGACTTGTGTTTTATGCTTTGCTGCTTTTTTCTGAACAGGCATGTGTACCTCATCGTACAGCATATCAGAGTCAGTGTGATCCTGTTGGTCAAGAGTCATGTTTGGACATAACATGGTTTCACTGGTTTCAATAAAATTGTCATTAACAAACCTGAGCTGTGTGACTGTGGACGTGTGTGTCAAGACATGAGATTAATGAAATTAATTGCAATGTACTCATTATGTAGATAGTAAAGTAAAGATGACTGAGCCAATAAAAAGATGGAGTAAAGATGTACAGTATACAGAAGGGAGGTCAAGTGAGCCAAATACAGTTTCCCTGGTTTTTAATTAAAAGGCAGAAGCTGTGCTGTGAATATTTATTCAAATTAAGTATTCACAAAGCCAGTTATATACAGAAAATAAAACAAACTACCAAAAAATAAAACAGATTATTCCCGTTGAAATGTCAAACCTGCTTCTTTCTTCACTGGGGTGAGAATCGAGAGTTCAGAGGGGTGGTGACGCTCATCTTTACCGCAGTGCCAGACAGAAAATCAGCAGGCTGAAGCTTTGCTGATTGCAGGACAGAGGAGATTAAAAGGCTGAGGGAGCAGGGCCAGCGCGGTCAGCATTAACATCACAGAGGAAGGTATTAGAGCTCCCACCTGTTGACTCACCGGCCCACCTGTCACCTACAATATATAGTTTGTGTCAAGGTGAAGGAGGGGACACACCCACGCTGCTGAGAAATTTGTTTGTGCTGGTTACATCCTCGTTCTATCTGTATATCATATATAAACGTTATATATTCATTTTTAACATATAACCATGTTCATAGTTTCAGCATATGGGCTATCATAAGGCTTTACACTTAAGTTTGACATATCAGGGCCCTTGATGTGTACAAAAACAATATTGTACATGAATGGAAACTCCTACATGTGTCAAATTTGGGATGAAACACATTTACTTGTGATCTCAAAAAAGGATGAATGGTTATTAACACGCCTGCTCAGCTGAACACCATCACAGTATTTGCATTGTTAATACTCCAACGTGGGCTTTGAACCTGGACAGGCCACTCGCTCCATGAATGGACCAGAGCTTCCTGACACAATGCCGTCACTGTCAGACGGTGTAGTAAAGCCAAACGGGGGGGGGATTAGGCACAGTCCAGCCGCTGTCGCTCCAGCTGTCAGGCTTCTCTCGACAGGAAGAAGACGTGAAATCCACCTGCTGAAGTAAGGACAGGGGAACAGAGGTGTGGCTATCTTCTCCATCTGGAAATAAAAACACAAAGAAACAGAGGGTTAAATATGAGGAAACACGTTTTTAGCTTTAAGGGGGAAATTTGACCAGGTCTGTATGTGAATGACCAGTCAGTGTTGATAGTAAACATCCGAGTTCTCCTGCTGCAATATCTGTTCTTTTTCTGACATTAGTGACACAATTAGTGTGAGAGAGAACCCCCCGGTAATTTCAGCTTGGATAGCTACTGGGTAGGTGCTGTCACATCAACTTCTTCTCTTGCTTCTGAGCTAGCTACATTTTCTAACAGCAAGAACGGCATGTGAGGGCAGAGGATGTCGGTATAAATGATGATGCAACTGACTGTGCTTTGGATCTACCTGGGCCAGAGTATACGGCTGAAGAAATGCAGCGGAGACAGATGGAGGCTTAGCCCTTCTTAGGATATATCCAGCACAGTCCAAGCACACTACCTGCTCTGTTTATGGCAGCAGGAACCAACACAGTAGACTTCATCTGAGCATGTAAAGACCCAGTGGATTACCTTCATTTTTGATGGAAATGTGCCAAAAAACTCACCACAACCACTGGAAAACATTTGACTTATGTGTCAGTATTTCACCCGCAGACTGCTCCCTGAACTTCACAAGCTCACAGACGTGCAAATTTTACTATGGTCTGCATTAAAGAGAGGGTCAGTAAGTGTACAAGCTAAAGAATGGAGCGATATCAGCTGTTTGAGAGCTGACATCTTTCAACTTCTGTGTGTACTTCTGTCCTTTTAACTGACTGAAAGGATAAAGATGGCTTCTTGGCCTCTCACTCACATTCTGAGACATTTGTCTTTCCCACCGCTGGCCACTCTTTGTCCATCAGGACTCCAGTCCACTGCAAAAACCTAAACGCACATGAAACAAGACAGTTAGACAGTAAGTTGCAACCAATACACAACTATGATGATGTGGAGCTTTCCCTTCGCTCACCTCATCAGCATGGCCAGGCAGGTCCATGTTGAGCTTCCCGGTCTTGACATCCCAAACTTTAAGCGTGCTGTCGCTGCTGCCGCTGACCAGCAGCCTGCTGTCTGCTGACCACGCCACTTGATACACAGATCCCACATGGCCACGCAGGGACATCAAGTATCTTTGGGTAAGTGGACAAACAGAGACATCATTTAACAGTGATACATACGTATCTTAAGCCAGCAGCACCATCACCTGGACAACAGGGTTATTACACACAGATTTATTCATGAGATTTTCTTACTTTCCAGTGCGTCCATCCCAGATTTTAATGGACTTGTCAAATGAGGCAGAGGCGAGGAGCCTGGTGTCGGGGGAGAAGAGCACCTCATTGACCAGAGCGCTGTGGCCCGTCATCCGGGCCAGAGGCTTCTTGTCTTCTGCAGGGTTCCACAGGAACAGGGTGAAATCATCTGAGCCGGACACCAGGCGCTCCGGAGCTTGACCCTGCAGCACGAGAGCAACGAGTGAGGGAATGGATACAAGGGACGTACAGACCTAAAAACATCAGTACAGACAAGAAACAGCTCTTACCCGAACTTTATTATATCTCTGCAAAGCTTGCTCCTTCAGCTCTTCCACTGGGGGTAAAAACAAAAGCTTATTAAATGAAAACATCCTCTAGACAACTGGTTCTTCTAGTAACAAATGTTCCCATTTGAGTTGTTATAAAACGGTCCTTACACGATCCAGTGAGGTCCTGGGGGTTGATGGTGGCAGTTGCTGGTTCAAAAGCTCCAGTGCGCAGGACATAGTCGGTGCTCAGAGCCAGGGTGTTCACCCAGTGGGCGTGACCCTGCAGAGTCCTGCACTGGACACCCTACAGACAAACACAAAAGACTTTCTTTAAAACACAGATGTTTCCCCCCTTCTTATACAACTCTTTCTGTCTGTGGAGATCAATACTGTAATAAGTTTCTCAGCCACACACTCACATCTTTGGCTCTCCAGACTTTGACCGTTCTGTCCTGGGAGGAAGTGTAGAGAAGTCCATCTCCTCCCCACTTCACACAGGTGACTGACTGAGTGTGTCCGGTCAGGATCTTCTCACAGCGCCCCAACACAGTGTCCCAAACACGTATCGAGCCGTCCTTTGAGCTACTGGCCAAGTACCGACACTCTGCGTTACTGACGGAGAGAGACAGTGGGGCGGTTAGGAAAGAGTTGGGGTGGAATGGTAAAGGCAATGTCAATGTTTGTGACTGTCAGAAGATGACAGCGGCATTAAAAAAAAATAATTGGTAAGCTTGGAGCCATTCGATTCCCATGATTCAATTTAACAGTTTAGCAAATAAAACTTATCTGTGCAGAAGCTGCACCTGAATGGGAATTTAGAAGAGCAGTAAAACAGACAGGAGTGTGCAGAAATGAGAAAACTCAGTGCTCACAGATGGAGAGGTTCCCAGGAGAGCCAAGTGATCCACTTGGTGTGTCCTGTCAAAGTCTTCCCGATCTGTGTACCCGTCACTGGATCCCACAGGCAGATCTACAGAAACAGCCCCACAATAAAAATAAATCATGTAAAAACACAGATCTGATGTGTGTGTGTGTGTGTGTGTGTGTGTGTGTTGGGAGCCCACCTGACTGTTCTTGCACCCTGAAGCTAGCTTCTTCCCATCAGGTGACCAGGTGATGCTCAGTACCCAGTGTGTGTGTCCTAAAATAAAAGCAGAATACAGCTGGATAGTGTCCAGCGCTATAATAAATCATTTGCATTTTGATACCTTACAGAAGGGACCGCATACCTCTGGCAGTGTGGTGAGGCGTCTCAGTCGTCAAGTCCCAAAAGCGCACTGTGGTATCACCTGAACCGCTGGCCAGATATCTGAAACAAACCCAGCAGTGTGTCTTCAGAACACAATTCAGTTCAATTGTTGTTATAGACTGAGGACTCTTGGATAAATCAAGAACAAAACAGGCAAAGAAAAGTCGGCAGCTGTCCGGGTACTCACTTGCCAGTCGGGCTGAAAGCGGTAGAGATGACAGCTTCTGTGTGTCCCTGCAGTGTGCTGGTACAGCGGGCTACAGCTCGAACCCTGAACACGGCCTGTGGCTGGTAAACAACGGGGAGGACCTGCTCCGTGTCGACCCCGAGAGCCTTCACACAGGAGCGCAGATTGGACACCACCTCAGCCTCTCCACGCACGAAAAATGCCAGCGGTACTGGCTCCTCCTACATGGGGGAACAGCAATATAAGATCAGTTAGAAAGGTGTTCAAGACTACAGCATGTGATATTGCCATTGTTGCACATATACAGTTTTACCTCTCACTGTTAAAATGATCACACAAACACTGAGACACACATTTCTCATTTAAAAGAGGGAAATGTTGTAAACCGGCTACACATAAATCACTGAAGCGTCTTCATGTGCAGATGTGTACAGTTTACCATCACAAATTAAATCTGTATTTCTGCGACGCAGCGCCAGCTGGGTACCTTCTGTAGCAGCGCATTGCAGACCAGCTGCAGTTTGTCTGGTGTGATGTCCAGAGGCACATCAAAAGGTGAACCCAGGACCTCCCCAGCCTCGTCCTGAAACTGGATCAGCAGCCGCTCCACGTCCTCACTCATCATCCTCTGTTTGGTCTGGATCCAAATCTAACAAGGATATATCTGTACGTAGATGGAGATAAAAACTCATCAGTTATATCTTTTCATGGACATGCTCTCAATAAATAACGTCACAACTATGCAGGTAAACTCTAAGTACAGTTTAGCTTCCTCTTAGTGTTTCTGAAGACCACAACCAGTTCCTAGTAAGAGTTACAAAATCGATAAATCTTGTGTTAAATGTTGGGATGTTGCAACAGCCAAACTTACAAACTACCTACAGCCAAACCAAGACGCTGTACTTGTACTAAAATAATTAAAGTGAATACTTTACTATTGGTTTCTCAGTCGTGTCGTGAAGGCAACACTACAGCTAACGCTAACGTTAGCTAAACTATCTGACAAATACATGTATATTGTGTTACGGTCCAACATTAGACAACAGGACATTGTAGAGCAATGTTATTGATACTAACACTGACATTACAAAGCTTTGGGGCACATCGAATAACCTAAAATTGACTGTTTTAGCAGTTTACTTTGAGCTAACTTAGCTGCTGTCAACCACAGTCAATGGTGTCAACCAGTAAAGCTAACTCCGCTAGCCTGCTGTTAGCTAGCTTTTAGGACATCTAATTCATTGTAGCAGCGCTCGGAGGACAGTAAGACAACAGTCACTTGTTTGCACAACTGTGTCCGGTTTTAAATGATATGAAATTGACAAGACATGTGCTAAAACTTTACCTTCAGCGACGTGTCGATGTGTTAAAACGCCCCACGTGTGTAACACCAAAGAGCCTTTGAAACGAAGATGTAACAAGGAGCCGGCGTTGTCAAGTTAGTGAACCGAGTCGCGCAATGGATTGTGGGAAAGTAATGTGAGTAAAGGAGGAACCGTCGCCGGTGCTCATCTCCACTTTTATTATGCTTCTGTAAGTTATCGGCATTTATATTTCAAAAATAGCATTATTGCTTCTAAATAAATTAGATAAAGAATACATGTTACAATGAGACCTCTGGCTGGCTTTGACTCTAATGCACACTCAGACACACCCACAACATCATCACTATCAAAATAAGTGTAACCATCAAAAGTGTAGCAGCATATTCCATACGAACAATTTAATATATGTACGTATATGGAACATATGCACAAAGGTCATATGAAACATATTCTATGAATATTTATACAATTTGTAGACTATTTATGTCCATATATGTAAATCACATATTTTGGCATATACAGTATAATTTTTTTTATACATATAACATATATGTATTTGTATAAATGTGTAATATATACACACAAATTCAGCATATATACATTTTTCATATATGTACATGTGGAAAGTGTACCATGGGTATTACTTATTGTAAAACTAATTCCATATATCCAAGGATTTACATATATAATAATCACATATTGCCTTATAGCTAACATATATGGAATCCCATAGCATCACTCATAATGTAGGGGCATATGTGTAATAAATTACATTCATGTAGATGGAGAGATACAATTGTTAATGACTGGTAAATGGTTGAATGGTCGTGTTTTGCTGGATGTTGATTTAACTCCTATGTACCCAGATTACTTTAATCTGTGTCTTAAGTACTTATCCTCTGTAATAAGTATATAGATTCAAGAGGAAAAATGATAACAGAATGCTTTCTTTAAATTAGAGGCTAACCTGAAACCATATCGCTTAATGACACGCATTTGTTTCGGACTGCCTGTGTTGTTTGCTGGCACTTTTTCATCTTTTGACTTTGCAATAATTTATAGCAATGTGTGATGTAAATACTATCATATGTCATAGTATAGTGTGATGTCATGGTGTAGTGTGCAATATGTCATAGACTAATGTCTTATTTGACTTTGCCCTGAGTTACATGTTAATATTGGTCATATTTACTAATTAGAGATCATAGCTGTCCCACTGATTATTCATTGACCCTGGAGCTGAAAACATGTTTGATTTTGATAAATGCAACAACAAAAATTAACTGCATCTTATGTAGCCTTACATGTCAAAGAACGTTCACAGTCAGCTGCAGATTTTCAGTTTTAATTAGACTTAAAACATTTTGGGTTGTTTTACTAAAGAGAACAGAGATCCTGTTCAAACATTTTAAAAACAAGTCGTTATGGATTGGAGAGATTAACTTGAGAGACATTCTCCAGCACAATGGATCACATGTTGCCACCACGCATAGCACAAGCAATTTTCTCGTGATTCTGTTCACTGATACACATTAGACATATATCATCTCAAATACATTACAAATATGTCTGATAGAGCAATATATGAGCATAGACGTCCACATCCTCACACTCATGTGTGCATTTTGTTTTTGATCTCTCTCTCATCTTTATCAGATACCTACAACAAATGCATGGTTCAAATAATCCATAGTGAGATTTTTAAATATTTAATTACCAGATTAGCATCTTTCTGCATTATTACAGTACAGATAAAGTAAAGCACCCTGCATTAACATATACTTCTCTATACAGTAAATGTTGGCAGATCTGTATTGGCACTAATGTAGATCAAAATAAAACATAAAACAAAAGTATTTTCACATTCAATTTGACCAAGGACTGTATTGACCTGCCGTACATGTCCACCAATTTAAAAAAAACTAATTTATTTCCATACTTTCTACTCTAACAGGCACAAAAAGGCCTGTTGATGAGCTGGACAGTGACTTGTTACATGATAAAGCTTACAGACTGCAGGTAAATTCCTTAAAGGCAAAATTCGAAACGACACATTGAAGTCTCCAGTCCATGTGATGGCACAGTGTGGTGGCCTCTATTTAATGACTGTGCCAGCTCGTCCAGTAGACGACGGAGCTGATCTTGGGGGCATTTGAAAGTCTGAATCAATCCTGAGTACGTTTCCAGGAACACGATGCGGCACTGAGGTGAATTTCTTCTTATTTGTTGACTCCGTTGACGTTCTCAGGAACGAGGCCCTCCATGACAGCGCGCTTTGACTCCAGTATCTGCAAGATCAAAACAAATATGGGTAGTTTAAAACTAAGTGATGTGTCTTAGAGCATAAATTACACAATATTTTCATAGGTAAAGACAAAATAATTAGGTTTACATGCATTATAAAATGCGACTGCAGATGTAAAAGTGGTACACTCACCTGGAAGTTTGCACTGAGACCAAGGATGCTCTGCATGTTTGTGCTGAAGTAACCCAACAAATACTGTCCACCGAGCAGAGGGATCTCATCCTTATCCACTGATATCTGCAACCACAATGTGCGCATGTACGTTCAAATGAATGACGCATGCATTCATACACATGTAGTATTAGTCCAAACATGACACAAATATCATACTTGCACTCTACCTGTATGACTTCATTTATCTCCGGCAGGTCGTTCTCTCTGACCCACACAAAGGTTTCATAATCGGACGCGCTCTTGAATCCCACCTGCCGAAAAAAAAAAACCCCAACCCCATGAGATCAAATCTGTGTCATTTGTTATTTCTCTCTCTGTATCTGTCCTGTCTGTACCTTGTACAGGCCAATCCAGTCCCATGTGGAAGACATGAAGTCCTCTTGGACGGTGTAGGTGAGATGTGCATCCTGGTCGGCGCTCCATACGCCCACAGGAGAAATGTGCACCAGTGGTATGTCAAAGCACTTCCTCAGCTGTGAGAGAGACAGGAGGGAGGAAAAGGGAAGCTAATGAAGAACAAAGTCCTCGCTTTGTGGTGTGAAAGAGGCAGACTCATATGAGCCGCAGATCCTACAGCGAGTGTGATCTCACCTCCAGGCTGAAGGTGGCGATGACGGGCTTGTGGTCACTGACTCCGTAGCTCATGTCACTGGTGTATTTGTCCTGAGTGACCAGGAGAGGATAGTCATCGAGCCCATCATCAGTGGAAGTCGATGCCTTCTCGTCGTCATCATCCTCTGATGGCAGGGTTTTGGGTTTGATGCGCCAGAGGATCCGGTCGGTCCAGGCGGGTTTCCTCTTCTTGCCGCTGAGCAAAGCAAAGGCAGGTGTTGACAGCACAGTTTCAAGTTTGAGGATGAGCTGAATTTCTTCCATTAATGCTAATTTAACAAGCAGCACTTATATTGGAAACAGCGCTGTTAAAGGAGACATATCATGCTCATATCATGCCAGGTTCACAGTTCTATTTCGGGTTATTACTAGAATAGGTTTACATGCTTTAATGCTCAAAAAACCCCATAATTCCCCGCCTGACTAGCCCATCTGCTGTGATTGGTCAGCTCACATACGTCTGAGCCAAGACTGCTTACAACAACAAAGCAGCTGTGCCAAATATTTTATAGGCCAAGCTAACTGCTAGTTATAAATAATGCCAGTGTTTGACATGTTGATGGAATTAAAGGTGGGACTAATATAGGGACTACTGCTCATTTCAGGAGCAGTGGATATTGTAGGAGAGGGGAGCTTCTTGTTGGAGCAGACTTTGGCCTTTCTAAAACTTTCAAGATCTTTAACACGCAAGAACATACATAAACACAGGGGGAAAAAAACAAAAAACAAAACCCATAATAGGTCTCCTTTTAAGTACATGAATGACACACACACACACACACACAAAGTGCAGAGCTATACCTACAGTGTAGCATGCTGTGGAGGAATGACGGATGTTAGAAGTGGACAATACCACTTTACATTACATTACATTTTATGTACATGCACATTTACTGTATAAAGCCACACATGCACAATATGCAAGCAGGACAAGCAGTGGGGTGCAGGGTGCAGGATGTCCTCATTTTTATAATACATCAGCCCTTTTGTGTTCTATCAGTGTCTCCGGTTATGATGTGATCGTAGGTTATATACTGTACATACAACCAATATGGTGCCTTTCCTATACAATAGGGCCCTCTCCTTGTATTCCTCACATCTGTGGAGACACCCACCTTGGCGGGTCTAGCTCCCTGTACCAGGCCCCCAACCAGGCCGAGAGCAGCCCCCAGGTGAGGGAGGTGAGGAGGAAGAAAAGGGTGGTGCTGCAGCGCTGCAGGGGCCTGGGTCTGTACATGGTTAGGGGCAGTACCACAGTGCTCTTTCTGAGAGAGACACATACATGTAGCTGGCGTCAGGGATGGATACGACTCACAGAAAGAGCTGCGCCCAACTTCATCTATATACGTCAAAGTTTATCTTCCTGCTCAGTGCGTCCCTGGGGCTGCATATTTAATTCCGACTAAAGTTTCTGAAATGAGGACAGATGATGTCGTGACTAAGAAATAAGAGAATGTGGAGCATGCAACACACAGAAAAAAACATAGCGTGTCTTACTGAAAACCCAACAATGTCTTTGGAGTGCTGCACAAAACATTCCAACCGAAAACAAGACCAAAGATGAAGTCTGAGAAATGCGTTGAGCATTCGTGTGTCATATATTTGTTTGTCACAAGCTTTACCTGGTATCATAGGTGTCGGAGTTACGGTCGAACTTGTAGGTGGGTTTAAAATTCAGCGGCCCTTCCTCAAATTCCTGCAGGAAAGGCTCCTTCTTCTTCATCATGGTGAGCTGCAGGTACATGAAATAGATTAGTACGTGTGCATTATTGTGTGTATGTGTTTGTGCGCTTATCCTAGCACATCACCTGGTCTTTAGTCCAGAGCAAATTAAGGCGCCCGCTGTTGATGGACGAGCGGATGAAGTGCAAGCCGTGGTCGGCGATACGGAAGTTCAGGTCTCCCAAGCAGAACACCACCCTGTGAATGATGGAGCTTCATTATACCTGCTGCACGACAGCCCTCAGTGCATCTCAGTGTATATTTCACAGCGTGTGTGTGTGTCTGTGTGTGTGTGTGTGTGTGTGCTCGTACTGACTTGTGGTCCAGCACATTTGGGGTGTCAGAGATGTCAAAGTCCTGTGACTCCAGGATGTACTCAAATTCATCCACACGCTCCAGAGCGTAGTTCATGTGAGCCGCTAGGTGGCAGTTCAGGAAGCACACCATGTGGCCGTAGAAAGAAAAACGCACAGACACTCCTCCTTTATTACCCTGAAACAGAGGAGGACGAAAGATAATGTGGATTTTAACAGACTAACAAAATTTAAAGTATAAAGGCACCATGTGAATTTAATTTTGAAATGTATGCTTTCATTTTTTGTGCCTACTACAAAAGATGCTTCATGAGTGCTATATTTAGCACCTGTCTCCTTAATGCCCACCTCCCAAAAAGCCCAGGGTTCTCTGATTGGTTAGTTCTCACAAGCCTGAGCTGGCACCGCCCACTGTATAAGAGCCCTGCTGGTGTTTTTACAACCATGGCTCTGCAGGGAAGTAGCTGGGTAGAGTAGCAAAAAACTACCTGTGTAAAGTCAGTAGCCGTTTTTATACTGTGCAGCAGTGAGTCCGTCACTTCATCTGCAGACATCAAGATGAGCAAATGGAAAGCTGCTGAGATGCTAGCGTCACCTCGGTCTCTGTAGCTGACTTCATTGTCTGCTTGTTGTTGTGGCAAGCTACTAATGGTTGCTACTAGCTTGTTTTAAAAGCAGAGTTTCTAGACAGTATTTAAAAAGCACCTAGATGAGCTTCATAATAATTATTAAAAACAGAAATAAAAAAGGAAATCTTACTTTTTACAATATGGAACCTTTAAAGTCATATACATATATATATTTTTCATAAATCTGCATAGATTCATTTTATTTAGTGCTTACAAGAAAATTAAATATA
The DNA here is from genome assembly GCF_904848185.1 of Acanthopagrus latus. Taxonomy (NCBI): domain Eukaryota; kingdom Metazoa; phylum Chordata; class Actinopteri; order Spariformes; family Sparidae; genus Acanthopagrus; species Acanthopagrus latus. The sequence continues at coordinate 9,852,938 of NC_051051.1, forward strand.
CAATAATTAAAAAGCACCTCTTCATTATAACTTAGATCCTGGTTTAGATAGTTTGTCTTTCAAGTGTTTGCCTGAGTGTACCGCTCCAGTTCGAGTGGTCCTTCTTTGTGATTTCGCTCAAAGCTGTTGCACATTCCACTAAACAAACACAATAGGCCTTTCATAACAGAGTTTAATCTCCGCAGAATCGGATGCCAGTGGGATTCTTAGCTCAGGGCTAACTGGTAAACCAATTTCTCACCCAGTAGCCGAAGATGCCGGTGCGGATGTAGTTGGTCTGGATCTTTCTGATGAAGGGGAGATGAATTTGTTTGGCAAAGACCAGCAGCAGCAAACCCTGCATCCTTATTGATGTGACCTAGACAGATGGAAATAGATTTTAACAGTTCATTATTATAATTATTGCCTGACTCATTCATTTCAAATGTGATATATGTAGTATTGCACACCGCACAAGCATGTGCAAGCCTAAAGGAAACTACAATTAATTGAAGATAATTAATACCAAATGAAACAAAACACCACCAGTATAAAACTGCATGCACTCATTATTAAGACTTTTAGGCAAAGTGACCCCATGATTATGTAAGTTTTCAGAGGCAGCCTTCAAGATACTATTATTCATGCCAGTTGTTTAAATCCACATACACCCATTGGACCCAAGTGTGTGACCAGTCCACACAGTGCTGTTTTCCCTTTTCTCTCCGTCTGTCCCCTCTCACCTTGACGAAGTCTCTGGGTGCCAGTGTGTCCATGAAGACGTGGCTCCAGGAGTCCTCCACCAGCATGTCAGAGATGAACCTCACCGGGGTGGCGTTCACCTCCTGCAGGCTGCGGACACACACAACCACACACACTGACGCTCCTGACCCTCTTCTTTCTTTTCTAGCCGATTCATTGAAAGAGACACATTTATCCTTTGGTCCAGTTCCTGGCAAAATTTTTACATCTCTCACCCAATAACAAAGAGGTCTGCGGGGGGCTGAACGTCCAGTTGGAGCAAAGAGGTGATGTCTTCGGGAGGCTCTGCACTGGCCACGTTCCAGGTCACCATGTGCAGCCTGTCAGAGTGTTTGGTTAGTTCATTTTGCAGTTATTATAGTCATTTTTACTATTGAAATGTACATTTTTGAAATACATTCAAAGGCTTTTTCACTTAATTTCTCTGTCAACTTTTCTTTCCTGCTCACTAATTTTCCTGCTTACCACTTTTTTTTCTCACTAGACATTTGCAAATCCCAAACATACAAATAACATCAAAAAAATCGAATATCAATCATTCAAAACCAACCAAGTAAGTTTCAAACTGTAAAGACACCCAGCTATGATCTGGATATACTTATATCCAATCCAATATACTCTTTTTGCATTTGCGCTTTTACTACATGACTCCTTTCCTCTAAAGGTTGTGAAGACAAATTCCTATTATTTCTTAAACGCCTCCTGTGTGTTTGTCTATGTGCGAATGAGCACATGTCAACCTGAACGCGTCCGTGGGAACGAAACGCCCGCAGAGGTGAAACGCTTCGTCCAGCGTGCGGGAAACTTCTTCGCTGGCTTCATCGTCAGAGCTCAGGTCCTCTATGCAGGTCAGCAGCTGGGACAGACGCTGGCGGAGGAGCATCTTGGACCTCGAGCTCTGAGACGCTGAGCTGCTCATGCTGTCCGAGCGCACGCGTGGACCGTCTGTCAAGGGGTCCATCTTTGGATCTTAGACTGGAAAAAAAGGGTCTTCCTGGTGTTGGCTTTGTCGTATGTCAGGAAAGGTCAGGAGGTTAAGACCGCGTCCTGCAAGAGCTAAGAAGCCAAAATGGAGTAGAAGAAATGCCTTTGGCTTGATTTCCCCTCAGACTTCTTTGGTTGGTTTGGTTGCAGCCATTTGATGCGAGAGTCCTCCGCTCTGCCCAGGCCACTGGAAGTAACAAGTACTGATTCGTAGTTAGTCAAATCTCTCAGGCAGCGTCTGATTTAGATCCAGGATGAAAAACTCAAAAGCCCAGTGTGAAGCCTGCTCGTGCTGGTGCAGCCCTCTCTTGCAGCAGAGCCCGTGTGGTCATGCAGCAATGGAGCGACAACTGACAAAGTAGTGGGGTCGACTCAGGAATCCGGGCAAATAATGAGCCCGACTTGGACTATAATCGCAGGCAGGAGAAGGGCATGTGAACACGTGTGTGTTTGATTGTAGTCGCAGAGGGAAGAAGAGGAGGACCGGAGGGCTGATCCTCCATCACTGTTGCAAGACTTGGGTAACCCTTCAGATCCCTAAGAGGTTTACCACCAGCGCTCTCTCTATCAGCTGAGCACACTGAACAATGCATGTAACCCCGCAGTTACAGGCATGCTTTAGTGAGCGGACAACAGCGAACAATAGCATTAGCTTCTTTTGGCCTCAATCCAGTCTCTCCTCATATAGGGGAAAGGTTATCTTTGTAAACCCGCAGAGGAGTGGGAGGGTAAAGGCAGCCAGTTTTTGTCAGCCCTGACAAAGTCTTTTTTTTATTTTTTATTTTTAGTATTTTTCCGCTTAAGAAGAAAAGCTGAAAGAGTTGTAATTAATTAAGTGTTACAACACAGCTAATAGTGGGCAAATTGCATAACAGTTTTAGACGCAGAGAGTACATGAAGCAATCAGCAACAGTGACGCATTTCACCTAATACCGAAAATGGTTTAAACGTTTCAAAACCGTGAATGCAGTGAAGTAATACTTTGAGCGGAATTATACGTCACCAGTATTGGAAAATGTGTCTCCATCAATTATTTATAAAAAAGCGAAAATATACAATAAAAATGTTTTCCCTCACATAGTCTCTTTTTTAACCCTAAAATGTATTTTTCCCTTTATGGAAAACAGTCTTTTAATGGTTAGATCACTGACTCTGAAACTATGACCAGAATCATGCCATAGCTATAGGGATGTATAGAAACTCCTGGTTAGACTATTGAAAATATTTCTTTATTTAGACATTGTTCTGTCAAGAAAGGAGTACAGAAGCCAGAATGCATCCACAGAGGTGGAAGCTTACTTAAAAATGACTCAAATCGATTGATTATCAAAAAATGATAAAACATTATAAAACATGATAAACATGTGCCCTTCCAGAGACCTTTCTGTGTGTTGGTGCCCTGACACCTACAGCTGGTAGCTGCCCCCCTAACATTCTGAGTCCGCCCCTGGATAACACTGTATCTACTGTAAGTAAAAAACACCTTTACCTGAGTTAGAAATCTGTATCTACGCATACTTAACATATGACTCAGTTGTTAGCGGCAGAGTTCAAGCCATAAATCATGGCAGGGAGTCAACAATGTTTTTAATTTTTAGACAGCTGCAGGGGACAATGCTATATGAGGGAAAACAAGGGATGAAAACATGCTTGGAGGAGAGAAACAACCAGAAGGAATTGCCCCTTTACGAAAATTAAAAAAAAAAAAAAAAAAAGTTAATCTTAGGTGCCCCAGTTCTCCCTGCCACTTCATGTAACAGTGTCACATGCACAGACTTAGGGCACATTCTTTAGCAAAGCAGAGGTGTTAAGTGGATATCCGAAGGGGGGTTCGCCGTTCTGCTGGAAAATTGGTGAATGAGAAGCTCTTTAAGTTTAAGATTTTAAATTTAAACCACTAGCCTCAAAGCTACTTATGAACATGAGGCAATTCAGACATGGTATGAGAGGGTTGTACCTTCTTTCCCTCGGCCTCCACACACTTTTCACTTTTCTGCCTGGAGTCTGTGCTTTCTCTCACAATTACTTTCATCACCATACTCTCTCTCTCTCTCTCTCTCTCTCTCTCTCTTGTTCCTTCCTGCTCTTAACCTGAGACGAAGAAGAAGAGGAAGATTGTGGTCTTACCTGCACTTGTCCTTCCCTCCACTTCGACCTCTTCCAGCACTCATGTTCTCCCCTGTAGTGACAAACGAAGTGTAAACAAGCAGGAACACCTAAATGCTCGCCTCTATATTGCAGCTGGTTTACCGGGAGCACAGAGCAGTGCCCAGTATAACAGAGCCCACGGGGATGCCTGAAAGTCATTTCTGAAATGGGTTTGTAATCATGTCTAATCGCGGTTAGCTTTATTCACGTTAAAGTGACAGTGCCCTGAAGGTCACATGTGAAAAGAGAAGTGCTTCACTTGAGAGCCATTTTGTAAAACTGGACTCTTTATGGTGAATATCTGGCAGTTACTGTCTAAAAGCCACAAAGTTAATTGTGAGCTAAAAACACATGCTGCAGAAACATTTCAGGTCGTGATCCACATCACAGAAACAGTATTTTGAGCCTTGAGCTATGTACCTTTGAACTGTACATAGCATACATAACATCAGGAAACTACAGTGGTAAAGATGTGTGACTTGTGTGTGAAAAATGCACACTTGTTTTTTGTCAATTTCAAAGACAATTTGTCGACTTAAACCTGCATCAGCCTCATAGAATTTTTATCCAATTATCCTAATTATCACATTTTTGTTATCGTATTTCTGCCCCTGTGCGAATTGATGCCTTCAATTAGTTCAGACCATTTTGTGAATCCTAGTACCGGTGCATTTGCGGCTGGTTATAGTCTATACTGTCTTGTTTTAATTAATTTCCCGACATGATCAGGACAGCAAAAATATGGATCCGGAAATCATGTGACCCTTGTTCAGCCAATCGTGCTGACGTTCTCCACCCGCCCACTCAACACTCATTCGAAGTGACTTGAACGAGGAGCTTGACATTTCTCACTAAGGTATGCTGTGTTCAAGTCCAGTGGTTTGGAATGCACAAGTAAACCCAGTGATTTATTTTAAATAGGCCTACAAATTCTGTAAACGTCACACAGTCTCACCTTCTTTTGTCCTTGTGGTCATGACTCACATACAATAATTCAAATATGAAAAGCCTAATATTTAGATACAATTCCAATGTGATATTCTTAGGCCTCTGGTATGATGATAGAACATTTCCCATCTGGCAATGCTGTACAACAAGCTGACATAGCCTACTACCACCATCTCACCGCTAATGTGTTAGCAAGTGAGCAGCTAGTTAGCTACACGTGCAGCAGACAAAGTTTTAAAGTAAAATTTGGAGCTGTGTTTCTATTTACCCGACAAATGTATATTCAGTTTTCACTCACTTTTTATCCAATATGTGTTTTTTTGTGTGTCCTGAGTTGTCTGCTATGTTTACCAGCTAGCTAGTTGTTAACTGTTGGTTCTTCAGTGCTGCTCCGCTAGCGTTGGCCTGCTGTCGGTTTTTAGAGCTTGTTTGTTTAACAGCTGGAACGAGGTTGATGAGAGCGGTGAGAGCGAGACATTTAATCCATTGTTCATAAATATTGTTAATATATAAATGTTGATTAGGCTATTGTTGCTTTAACCACAACTGCCTTCTACCCAAGCATGACTGCCCTAACATTCGCGCGAAACGCCTGGAGGCCGTAAAGACTAGTGAATAAATGATTTAGGCCACTTTACTGTCTTGGACCCACAATATAAAGGAAGGATCACGTTGGAATACTAATAGCACAACAGAACTGACAACTCCTCAAATGTCCCTACCAGATTTTTCCAAGCTTGTGTTAGATTTTCAATCTCACATTTCAGACTAATGAAAGGGTCCAGCCATCGTTAGAACATTCAGCTCATTAGAAAAACTACTTTTAGGGCCCTGTAGGACAGTCGTACTTGTGTTTGTGTCCTCAGAGAGCCTACAGTTTCTACTCAGACCGAAAAAAGGAAGCACATTTGCCTCCTCCACAGTGTCCTTTAACTTTTAAAAAAAGTTAATAATATCATGACTGCTACTATTACTAAAATACTAAAATTTGGGACATGGTTTGGTCTATGCGTCACCAAGAACAACATAATTCTCTCAATATCAGACATTTTCACTGTAATGAATCTAATGAAACAACAAATCAATGTCCCTCTTGAAGACTAAATTGTATCTTCTGTTAAAAGCCCAATCATCCACTCAGTACAGTACCTTTGTCTTTGTCTCTATGTTTTGGCGTCTGGAAAAAGCTGCAAACTCCCTGTCCACAGATGACAAAGCTCTCCAAAGGGGAGTCGAGAGACTGGATCTGCTTTCCTACAGTGAGTCCCGTCGTTTGACTGTTTGTGCTCTTTTTTGGTTCCCTCACCTTCCACTCAGCTGCTCTGGGTACAAGGTCCCACTCACAACCTGCTCTGGACTTAAAGCGTAACATCGGATCAAGCTATTATCCCAGGTTGGTTAACAACCCGGTGAGAAAGTATTATCTAATCATGAATGGACATGTCTGTTTGTTGAATGTCACCATGACGCGAGGTATTTGTTGCTCTAAAGCCGTCTTTGTATGTTCAGAAAATAATCCTTTACTTTCCCAACAGTATGGAATGTGTAGGTTGCTCTGATTTGCCATGTTCCATTTTAATTAAGGCGCTGTAATTTCTCCTTGAAGGGGTGAATGTAATGTCTTGAGTTATTTTTTTTCACATGATAAGCACTTACAATGAAAGTACAAGCTATTATTCGAATCTCAAAAAGGCTTTTCAGGAGGCCCCATGTAGAATTTGTGGAAATGTACATGTATTAATCACTTTTTTGTTGGCCACATGCGAGCGGACGGTGATGTGGTGTGAAAAACGAGGCCACCGCGTCTCGGTTGGATATACAAGTCAAAGTTCAATGCTGACGGCCAGAAGGTCGTTGCTTAATGTATATCCTCAAGTGCCTCGTCTCAGATCGTCTCTGTATCTGTAATTGCATATCTGTCTTTCAAGTATGACGCAGCTAGGAAACAGTTAGCTTAGTTTAGCATCAGTGCTTTAAACATGATGGGGAAAACCAGCCCTGCTCTGTCTGGCAGGAACTAAATCCGCCGGCCGGCATCTGTAAAGCTCCTTGAACGTGATAGCTAATTTGTTTAATCTACACAGGAAGGACGTCACTGTGTCAGCCCATGAAACCGGCCCAGTATAACCTGAACAAGCAAAAATGGTTGTTTTTGCACTTCAGTTTTAGTGTGGACCGCGCATAATGTTCACTGACATGCTTATTGTGAGATTTTTGTGACCCCTGGAAAAGTCAGGCTAGCTGTTTCCTGCTGTTTCTGGTCTTTATGCTAAGCTAAGCTAATTGTCAGCTCTCTGTTGAAAGTACAGACATCAGAGTGGTATCAGTCCTCTCATCCAGCTCTTTGCAAGAATGCAATTTCCCTCAATGTTTAACAATTTATTTAAATGGCAATTGTTTTGTTACTTTGGTATTGTTGGGTTACTACAAAGTCATTAACTTGCCATGTAAATGAAACGGGGGAATTACCACCTCCTAAGTTTGTTTTTTTTTTTTTCACACCATATTTCTAAGAAGGTTTGGCTACAGTTATTTTTCATAGACTGTCACAAAATGTAAAACATTATTAAAACAGGGGAAGGAGGAAGATGTCCTTGAGTGCCTAAACATCAGAAATAGACAAAACACAGACATAAGATTAGTAAACTCCATAAAGCTTTGCGGTTTAACAGAGGTCCTCCTCTCAGACTCCCACCACTCGACGGTGTAGAGTCTCATCAACATCTCACAAAATGTGTAGCAGCTCTCCAGTGGCCCCTCGCCTGCTTCATAATCAGGATTTAAAGTAATCTTTGCCATCTAAACCTGATTAATTCAGCCCTGCCTACAGTGTGTGTGTGTGTGTGTGTGTGTCTGTGTCTGCTGCTGTCTGCTAAAATGTCGTTTTTGACACCTAACACAGGGGGCGCCAAAGACAAATTCTACACATAGAGGCTGTCACGGTATTAACCTAAACCCTGTAAATGCATTGTTCGGATGGCCTGATTATTGTGGTAATCCATCTTTCCTCTCTATTCAATTTGTGTCCAGTCACTTTGTAAATAGGCTTTTATGTCCATAGGTTAATCATCAACACCCTTTCAAAAGGTTTTTCAGCCATTCGCGAGGCTTAGTAGCTCACTCAGATGAATCCAAAATCCAAAAATCCAACATGACTGATAGTTCCAGTTATGTTGTGTCATTTTGCCTGGTAAATGATGTTAAAGTTGGTTTATCAGCTGTCCTCTGGCCTCCTGATGCTCCCTGCTGTGATCATCGCTCTTGTCTCACAGCACACACGCATTACACTGAAAAGAAGAGAAAAAAACGACGACATGGAGGCATATTTACAGTTGCTTTGCTTCTTTTTATTCATTTCTTTACGTCTCCAATGTACAGTAGTGTTATTGGAAGATAAGATGACAAAAAGGCACAAATTCACAATAAAAGAAAGAAAAACAGGAGACAAGTTAACAGGAGTGAGAGAGAGAGAGAGAGAGAGAGAGAGAGAGTAAGAGAGACAGAGAAAGAGAAAGAGATTTAAAAACAGTTTGGGGTTTTGTGGAATCATTTGGTTTCATATTCTGATTACAAATTGAGGAATCTAACAACAGATATCTATGAGATTGTCTCTGTTCTCTCACAAAATGGGCCTACTGTCAGTATCCACATCTAATTGTCTTTGCTTTTTTTTGTTTTCTCTTTTGTTTTTTGTTTTTTATTGTCTATGTAGCTATAAACTTCAACCCTTTCCGGTAGCCGGTCGAAGCGGCTCCTTAAATGTAGAATAATTTCCACCTCGATCCCCGTCGCTAACCACGGGGAGGGCAAAATCTAACTCGCACCGAGGCTGACACCATCAGCTCATTATGTGGATCAATGAACTGACCCAAGCTGCCGTTATTTGTTTTCCTTTTTTTTTTTGTTTTTTTGTCTTTTTGTCTGGTGAGAGTGTAGTTCAGAGACTGACGACAGAGGTACAACAACACTCAGAACAAAAATATATATCTATACACTGTCCTGCCAATGAGGTGGTGGTCCCTGTGAGGGAGGAACGTGAGGAGAGGAGATAAGTGGGATGGGGCTTTTTGCTGCTTTTTCATATTTTTTTTTTCTTGCCTCTGACTACAAACCACACAGCAACTCAGCAATGTAGTAATGCTTCTTCTTTTTTTTTTTTTTTAAATATATATCTACAGCTGACAATAATCCTCAAAAATATCTTATCAGCACTAAATTTCAGCAACTGTAACTCTGTGGGTCCGCTGAGTGTTTAGCTCTAGGTGGAACGCGAGAGGATCGAGGGTTGTGCTGCTGCAGGTTTGGCAGGACAGTCCGATCTATATATATGTGTTCATCTACATTACTTTATTTACTATTTACAGAGTCAATACATACAGTACATCCACAAATCTCCATGATTCAGTTGGTAGCCCCATCACAGACAGCGAGTGAGATGCTCGATGGACAGAGAGAGAGAGAGACAGAGAGAGAGACAGAGAGAGAGGTGGAAGGGGCTGGACGTCCAAAGAAGGGGGTCGGTGTTCTCTTTAAAGAGGAGGCAACAGAAAAACTGACGTAAATATATACAAAGACGTGAAAAAAGTGTTGCAAGATGGAAAAAAGAGAGTAAATTTTAGTTGTCATAAAGAAGATTTTTCCAAAGCAAATCTAAAGTATTACGCTTGAACAGTTGCCAATATTGCCCTGAGCAGTTGTTAATGTTTTTATGGCCAATAAAAGAAATTTGAATTTATTGGATACTGTGCTTGGGCTTGAGCTGTAACACATATATGTATAGTCTAATGGTTTCATCCCTTCGTGTGATCCTTTAAATTAAATTCCCCGTTGTTTGAACACCAGCTGCTGAAAAATCTGCTGCAAAACATCTGCGTTTTGTTTTGTCGTCAGCTCGACAAAACGGTGATATGTAGCTCACTGCAATTCAGCAGGCCTGGGCTGACGTCAATGCTGCTCTCTAAAAATGGAAAAAATAAAGATAAAAAAACCCCAAATTCTGTAAGCAACTCAGGCTTCTGGTCACCTACGACTCAAATGAAAAGTTCCCTTTTTACGTTTCTGCAAATCACCGATACACTCACATTTCTCACGCGTCATATGTATCGCATCAACATCTCTATGTCTTATCATGTTCACATGTGTATGAGCTGGCGTTCATGTCAGAAGGTGGAGGAATTTGAGTTACAGCTGCCAAGCCAGCGACCACTGGTCATGACTGTAACCACTCAATGTTTCTGACATTTTACAGCCGCGTTTGTGACGACGGAACCAGGTTAACCGGAGCGCGATCTTCTCCTGGCGCTAACCAAAGTGTTCTCGTGCCTCAGCTTAATCAGAACATAATCACTGCACATCTAAAGCTGAACTTGAATCTGAAGAAACGTAAATTTGCAACATAAAGAAACGCAAAGCTTCGACACATCTGTGATTTACAGAAACGTTCACTACCAACATTTATTCTGGCGGTTTGGTTTGCTCCACTCCGTCATGTCATTTTGTTGCTCGCTACAACGGTCTGCCCTATAAAATGAGAAACAAATAAAAATCACTTCTTACAAAATGCTTATGTATTGGGCCAATAGACTTCTTCTTCAAAATTGGACTTGCCAATGGAAAGCCCTTAAGTGGAATTGATCTACGTACTGTTTAACAGACACTCAGATTTCACACAAGTGTGCATTGTAATGCTCTAATTAGATCAATTATGTGCATACATTGTTACATTTTTAAGCAAATAGATGCAAGTGCTAATATTTGATTGAGCTGGTGATTTAAAAATGATCCAGACATTGATTAATATTAACTTAAAGGTGTGATATGTAAGAATTTAAGTTTAAAACATTCGAGAATCATCAACAGAATGCTGACTGACGCTGATGTATCATGTTGCACATATATCTACTGAAATTAGCCCCAGCCCGTCCCGCTCCCTGTCCAGACTGCTAGCTGCATGGCTAACTGAGCTAATTAGCTAATGGCAGCCACAGTTAGCAACAGTAAGGGTGGCCAGTTCTTACATATTGCACCTTTAATAGAGATCTCGCCAAACAGCTGCTCACATCTTCTTGTCAAAAAAGTAGATATGGACCTCAAATCAATCAAACCCCTGCAATTTAAGTGCTTAAACAGAAGGTCTGATTGTTCTGGTGGCAGTTTTTTTTAGCATTGACCCTTTTTTGTAATGATTCAAATGTATTAATTGCCTTTGGACGTTATCTGTTGCTTGCTCTTTAAAGTGTCCACACGGTTAAAAGATGCGGAGCGAAAAGTAAACAAAGGATGGAACAGAGGATGATAAAAGTAACCGAGTGACGACAGAGGAGGCCAAACAGACGTCAACAAGAACAAGAGGGCAGGCTCCTGCTGTTATCACTCCTCTAGCTATATTACTTCCTCCTGTCTTTTTACCCAGCCAGTATCAGATCTCTCCAAAGACACGCCACTGTACTTCACTCATCTACACTCATGCATACACCAAAAAACCACACTATAACAAACAACAGGCTTCGGAATCGGATCCAAAGACGACACACAAATTAAAACCAGCATTTAATAAATAACTAATCAACAACTTAACCATCCTCGACTCTCAGCTCGGGGCTCCGCTTTGCTAAAAAACTGTTGTCCAGGACGGGAAACAAACAGTAGATTGAATTTTTGCGATGATACGGGAGAGACCAACGTGTCATGGTAGTTATTGCTATCGCTGGATAAGACCATTTATCCACTGGAGGTGACAGGATGGGTGACAGGGCAAGGATTGAAGCAGTACGTTTTGCTTTTCAAAGAACCATTTATCTATCTACAGCAAGCCAATAGAGCCGCACGACCGCTAATGGGTAAAATCGCCGCCACGTTAACAAGCACTGCAGTTAAAAAGCGCATGAAGCCTGTCGACAGGAAGACTGTCAGACACGAAGATAAAAAGAGGCTCATTTATGGCTGGTCTGCTGTGCATTTCCCCTTCACTGATTGATACATGACTTCTATCCTTATGTACTATCTGTCTGTGTGTGTGTGCGTGTGTGTGCATCACTGTATGTTTAAAATCGGACTTGATCTTCAACTACTGCATTGTCTGTTTGAACAGTCTGATGAAATTGAAGAGATAGAAATGATTGTGCGAAAGAGAGAAAAAAAATGGCAAGAAACTGTACACAAACGGAAACACACACGCATATACGGTACACACACACAAACAGAAGCGCGCACACAAACTCACAAAGCAGCAGAAAAAAGCCAGAGGATGCCTCGACATACTAAATTTGGGGAATACTTGGGGGGTGGGGGGGCGGGTGTCCTGTATGGCAGGTCAGGAGTACGGCAGAGACATCATACAGCACACTCTCGGCACAATCCCGACCTTTTCAGCTGCAGTTTTGTAGATTTTGCAAAAACTGATTTGAACGACAAAAAAGGAAAACACTGCAGAAAGCGTGACACAAATGGAGAGAAGGAAGCACGATGACAAATCGAAAAAAAACAAAACAAAACAAAAAAAAACAAACAAGAAAAACTCAACACTGAGCAGAAACAGCTTGGTCTGGAAAAAAAAATTAACATCCACAGACAAACTTACAGACAAAATCATTTTAAAAACCCTGTTTATATATATTTATATATATATTTATATATACTGTATATTTCAATACAATAATTCAGCTCCCCGTTACACGGTATACTGTATATACACACCATTGGGATATCTTAAATAGAAATAAACCCTAAAATTGCAGAGATACAGTAAATTACACTATTCTCCGTTAGTTTAGAGACTGAGAGGACTGACTGACGAGATCTATAGTGTTGCTACTGGAGGCCTCAGAGCAGTTAATAAGATGGGGACACTGAATGGAAAAACAAAGAGAAAACAGATGGGAGTCGAGGGGAGGTGGGATGTGGTGGAGATCAGCTGAAAACTGGGTCCAGGTCCCTGAAAACCAGACTGTACCGGGGCGGGTGGGGGCCACAGGAGGGTGGAGGTTTGGGGTCAGGGGTTGTGGGGTTTGGACCGGCCGGTCAGGTGTTGTGTCGGTTGGAATAGTGGGGGGATGTGAATCCGCTGGTGTCTGGGTATTCTGGTCTGAAAGAGAGCGAGAGATTCATTAAGAGTTATTAACTGGCACTCTTCTCAATCGAGTCAGTGACTTTTTCCTGTGTACCTCTGCTTCCTTTGGTGCCCATGTTAACCCATTGGATTGTTTGGACAAATCTGTTTTATTTACTCTGTGTGCCACAAGTGAATCAGCCAAGTAAAGAAACTGATAATCTATTAAACAAACATTGTCACTGCTGTTACATAGCTCCTGGCTCCAGAGAGGGCTTTGATTGTCTCTTGCAGTAAATTTTGTTGATGAAATCAGGTACAATGAAAGGTCACGCAAGACATTTGACTCCCTCTCACCTGATGAGCAGCAGCATTCACAGTCCAACACAACCTCAGTCCTCTAGAGCCACCATCCCTTTCACTGGGTCCTTCACTCTCATCTGCGTGACACACGCAAGACAAACAAATCAACATCAATACGAGATTACGCGATTGAATTACCTTATCTCACTAACATGTTCCCTGATTTAGAGTTCATCTGTTCCTCATGAGTCTCTCTGGCTCTGTCCTCCTCCCGTCTTGTTGCTTTACCTCATCTAGCTCCTTGCGCGTCTCCTCCTCCATGCGACGAATGTCTTCCATGTTCAAGTCAATCCACTTGTCAATCCAGCAGAAGAGCTGACGGTGGAAATTAGTGAACAAACGCTTCTCTTGCTGTGAAGCAACAAAGGAGGATGAAAAGAAATCATTAGGAGTCTCAAGATTTAAGAACAAAATGATAAAAAAAAAAATGTTTGATTATGTCTCGTTCAGTCCTGCTTTACCCTGTTTATCCACTAGAGGCTGGTGCAGCACGCAGCATTACAGTGAGCGGTACTTTTCCACTATTACCTCAAGCTAGCAAAACACACAAACATCTGAAGTAGAGTCCAGGAAGGGAAACATCACAGACATTTCCCAGTAAGAGCGGCATCATGTTTGCCGCTAACGATCTGACCTTAACCTGTGACTATCCAGATGTCACACTGATCATAATGGGACAAACTGGTTTGCACTGCTGTACGAACTGTAAACAAACCTTCTGAATGAAGTTCTCCACTTTATTTTGCAGACCCCACCACTTGAATTTGACAGTGACCAGTTTGTAGGCACACATGTGTGGGCAGTCTTTCTTGTTAGGGAGCTCCTTCTGCAAGACACAGGGAATATCGCATTGTTAACAAAAATCGCTGGGCTATAAAACATCTGAAGAGTGAACAGTTTCTATTCATATTTTGCTGTTAGATTTACATTCAGGGCCATAGCCACAATTTTAGAAATAGACAAGAGAGTTCCCCCAACTGCTTTACACATTCTGACATCTACCTCAATAAGTTTTTAAAAATTTTAATTATTTTGCTTTTTCATATTTTGTATATCCTGAGGGTTTCTTCTAAATGTTAGGCCTAAAAGTGTCTTGAATACGATCTCGACAAGGTTTTTTGTAAAACCACACACGGAACCAAAAACCACTCATGCAAACTGTGCAGCCCACGACACAATAGCTAGGTGTCCTGTGGGCTGCACAGTCATCACCAACAGTTGTCTTGAATTTGAATTAACTCATTTACTTTGCAAGTTTCCTTTGCACTTAAATTGCTCCAGTATGGACGTGAAATAGTGTCACAGTGGGGTTTTGGTTAGTTGTTTTCTATTTTATTTTGTAGATTATATCCCCCTGTGTCATGTTTTCCTTTCTACTTCCTGTATTTGTCTTTTTACTGCCCTTACTCTGACTACAGCTGCGATCCATAAGCCAATCAGTCCTGTGTATTGAAGCCTGTGGTTTCCCCTCACTCATTGTTGGTGTGTCTGTGTCTCTTGTGCCTGTTTTTGACATCTTTTTTTGTCCTCTGTGCTCCCGCTTTGTTCTTTCTGGCTTCTGGTGTTGCTTCAGTATATATCTGAAAATATATACAGTATACAGCTTTAGTCTTTTTCACTGGACTTTCCTTTGCATGCCTTTTCGTTGTTTGCATTTTGGATTTTGGACTTTAGACATCAGGTCATCATTAAAATCTTAACAAATGGGTCTCAGTCTTCTATTTATTGCCTGTAAATTTAACTTCTCTACATTGTCTGTGTGTAAATCCTTCATTTATCTTATCATTTACTTGTTTGTTGGCTTAAAATAGTCAAATTTAAATATATTGAGCTGAAAATAATCACTAGAATATCCACCACCTGTTAGTGGGTGGCTGGACACCAGGTTGCCAAAACCCACAAATTCCTTGAAAAACACGACTTTGGTGTCCTCAAAAGTATCTGTCGCCCTGGTTACATTATGATTTTTTTCCTTTTTTACCAAGTACTTCAACACTTTTTATCATCATCGACACTAATGCTAATAGTAAACAGTAATATGGTTGGAGGTCTATGTTCATCATGTATTTCAGTGGCATCAAATGTGTCTCAACTGAATAACACATCACCAACAAAATGCTGCACCTTCCAGTCGGGTCCGAGAGGGCCTCGTCCTGTCTTCACTGACTTGTACCTGCAGGGATCCTCCTCTGGCTTGTAGTCCTGGTGAGAGACGGGAGAACCCAGAATGAATAAAACACGGATGAGGTGACGAAGACGTGGATAAAGCACGGATCTCAAGCTGCGCATATTCACCTTCGGCTCCACTTGGGTTCTGTCCGCAATATCAATATAGACTACATCCACCTTCTTCCAGGTTTCTGGATCCAAACCGTGTACCTGAAAGAGAACCCCAGCGCACAGATTGGTGCCGATTACGTGAAAAAAAGCCCATAATCTGACGCAAGTGAACAGTAAGATAAATTATTCATGGGTTTGTGGATTTGCATGTTCACGGTTTTTCTTTTCATTATCATATTCATTTACATATAGGAACATTATCCCAAAAAGTCATCCCAAAAACATGACAAACATGAGCAGATCATTAGAATCTTTAATTACATTTTCGAGATGTCCAGTGTCAGGTTTGTGCCATGTCTCGATCTTGATCAAGAAGTTATCTTTCATATACTCGTTCTGTGGAGGGGAAAGAGAAGTAGTCATGGGAGTCTCAATCAGCAAGTCCACAGAACAATCTGAGTCAAAAATCTGAGTCAAAAACGTCGAACAACACCCTGCTCTCATACACATACACACGCACGCACACACACACACACACACACACACACACACACACACACACACACCAACACAACCACATAAAGTAATAGTGTCTGACTATGCCTGCTGCTGCTGCTGTGTCGCTGCAAAAGATCAAATTTCTCTCTCAACTTACAGGCTAATTTGCTCCCTCAATGGGCATCAATATGTCCTGTGTGTCAACGTGTATAAAATGTGTAGGCTCGAGAGAAATAAACCAAAAATACTTACAGTGATAACTGCAGAGCCAGCGGCGAGATGTAAGAAAGCGCAGGAGCAACCAGAGAGAAAAGAAAAGAAATAATACAGTTGAGCAACATACGAGAAATGTAACAAACATTTACGGCGTTGGACATTGTACAGAGGTCGAGGGGACGTAGAAATATGTGTGTTTGTGTGTGTGTGTTCAGGTTTGTGCCTGTGAACGTCCCGTGTGCTGGTAAGACAGATGGCTGTCAGGCAGCTTGCAGTGTGTGTGTGTGTGTGTGTGTGTGTGTGTGTGTGTGTGTGTGTGTGTATATGTATGTCTGTGTGTGAGATCTCGGGCTGAAAGGCTCGAGTGATTGCATGGCTCTTCTCACTGGACATACAGTTAATTATTCAGCGACTCCTTCAAGGTGACAGAGAGCCAGAGACAGACAGAGGGAGAGAAATGAAAGAGAGAGACAGAGGCAGAGACAGAGACAGGTACCAGAGAACAACAATCTCTTTGACAGTTCAGCATCTATGTGACCTCGATGTCATTTGAGTCAGTCCTACTCACATATTTTAAGGACCAACGTGCAGATTATTTTTAGCATCACTATTTCCTCCGGCTGGCAAAGAGGTCCTTTAAAATGGACAATGTTCACGAAAGTTACAGAAATCCAGGGTTAATATGCAATTTCAGTTAGTATGGTGGGTATGATTGCAGCCTCCAGAGGTTGAAACGTTAAAAAATAGCTAATATCGCAGGTTTTAAAAGGTTGGGTAAACACAGTGACATAGATTTTCTGTGCTCAGTAGATTAAAAGGTAGTTTGGAAGACGGGACTTCCTCCTGGGACCTCTTTGTATGGATCGATGGAGTGCTTGTTTAGATTTCAAGAATAGTAAAAAAAAATCCTGCTTTCATTTTACTGTCGACTGAACCTCTTGATGGGCTATGTACTAGACCTTGCTTTAAAAACAAAAGCAAAAAAAAAGATCAATAAAAACTTAAATGCCATCAGTGGTAATGAGCGTTCTCATTTTTTGGTGTACCACTATAAAGCAAAAGCAAGTCATAGTGAGCGTTTCATATTCAATAGGTGTCGTACTGTGAAAATAAGGATCAAAACATGTCACTAATAATAAATAATGATTAAATTGAAGGCTAATTGAAGGTTTATGTGTCTGCAAGTGTGTGTGTCTGTGTGTGCATGTGTGTGTGTGTGTGTTACCTGTGCGACAGTATGGGTATGCGTTCCAGGCCTTCTCGTGGATGTTGAGAGCTGAAGCCGGAGCCAACATTCTGACGAATGACGGCACTTTACTTCACGGCGGAGGAGCATGGAAGGAACAGACAGCGGTAAGTTTGACATAATGATGATGTACGATACAATAAAGATTGTTTTTTGTTCAAACGTCCTTAAATTCTTTCGAATTTGACCTAAACATTAACGTTTTACCAACGACCTACCTTCATTACCTACAGTGCACCTTAGACACTGAGTGACATCACTATAGGCAGTTTATCAGATTACATCTAGAGCCACAGAAGGCTTTATACCAAGACCTGTACTTAAAGCCTGTAAATACACAACTGATGTGTACAATGGTGGAGTCAAACACTGAAGGGAAAGATGGCAATTTGGGAAATGTCCATATTTTGTGTTTTTTTTGCCTCTGATGAGAAGCACAGTGTCACTCTCATGTCAGTAAGATAAATATGAAGCCCGAGCCAGCAGATGATAAGCTTAGCTTCGCCTAGCATTTAGCCTGGAAGCAAGGGGGAGAAACATCATGCTAAACCCGCATGGTGAATGTGGTAAACATTGTACATGCCTAGCATCAGTGTGTTAGCGCAGCCATTGCGAGTGTATTTTCGCGCTCACGTTAGCATTTAGCTCAAAGCGGGCGAGAGTCCCTGACAGGGCGTGTGCTGCGTTGTCAGTCAAAGTCGGAGGGCAGAATCTCCGAGTTAAAACTTTTGCCCTCCCAGGTGTTCCACGAGTTCAACAGCAAATGTTGACAAAAAACACTTGAGATAACAGCTGCCATTATACATGTTATATTTGACTGCACCTTTAATATGGAAAATGTATCTAAATATTTCACTGCAACATTAGTCTGAAGTGGGGCGGCTGTAGCTCAGCGGGTAGAGCAGGTCGACTAGTGATCGGAAGGTCACTGGTTCAAATCCCAGCTCCGGGCAGGGCTGAGCTGCATGTCGAAGTGTCCTTGAGTGAGATACTGAACCCCACATTGCTCACTAGTGAGGGCCCTGCGACGAGCTGGCGACTTATCCAGGGAGTACCCTGCCCTCGCCCTGTGACATGACTGGGATTGGCTCCAGCAGCAAGACCCCGCAACCCCATGGAAAGGGATAAGCGGTTCGGACAATGACATGACATGACATGACATTAGTCTGAAGTCAAAACTTAGGACAGAGTCAGGTCCCGCCCCCGCTTCAAGTCTTTATGTTAAGTTAAGCTAGCCTGGCTGCTGCTGTTAGCATACGCAAATGAGAGTCTTTTCATTTAACTTCTGTTAACCAAGAAAATTGTCTTATTTCTCAAAACTATTCCTTGAAAAGCAGTGGTCGTTTGAAGACAGAGGAAGAAGACTTTCAAGTGATGCGATAACAGACTGAAGGAGGAACACAAAGTAATGGACAGGAGCTGAGAGATGTGGCCCGGAGGGAGACATGAAGGAAACAGTCGTCCTCAGCAGCGAACGCACGACTGCTTACCTCTGCAAATGGTAGATTTTGTGTGTGTACTGTCCCTTCTCTCCTTCTTTCTCGTACGGCTCATTTTTAAGCACCTCCACTCCTTCGCCTCCACCCGTCTCATTCTTACTGGCCTCGGCCACAGAGTACAGCTGGCCGACCTGGTACTGGAAAAAAAAAGAGGAAAAGAAGAACAGGTTGAATCAAGGGAGAAGGGGTGCATGATGGGAGAAAAATAAGGAGCTGTGTGTGAGCTTTCACAGTCACAAACAGGCATCCATTTTTTTTTCCACGTTTCCAGGGTTACACAAAGTGCGCGCTATTTATTTATTTATTTATTTTTTCATTTCAACGCTCTCGTCCTCTCATTCTTCCATCTCGTGCATTGTGAGGACAATGGCTCCTTTCATTTCTTAATCACCTCTAATCCACCACATAACCTCTGCACAAAGCTGGACCAGAGCGAGACACACTTACAACATCACAAAGATGGAACAAGTGGATACGGTCAGAATTACGAGACCGGAGAGATTACAGTTATTATTTATACTCGAGTAAGACAGCGTTCCGTGAAATGAAAACCATGGGAAGGTTACGCACACATAACCCTGTGGTGAATTTCAGCTTTACAGAGAAGAAACAAAAATCCATGAGCCAGAGTGGATTTGTCATTGAGAAGTCCCTCATCCTGCCAAGGATAAACAACCTTTCTGAGAACAGTCCTATGAGTTTTATTTCTTTACAAAGCACAACTACGTCTGACAGAATGTCTCATTACAGAGTCAAATGGTGATCTCCTCTTGTGATCCTCAAATAAACTCAGGAGAGATGATTCAACATGAAAAAAAGAAAATTATATATAAATACATGCTGTATTTTGGAGCACAATTAATGCTTAAAGATGAGCATAGCATAACAGAACATATAGGACATTGTAAAAAGGCAATAAATACAAACGGGTCAATTTAAACATGACAAAACTAATTTAAGTCTATATAAAATCTACCTTTATGTGTTTTTGATGCTTTCTAGAAATACAAAATTATTGCACAAAAGAACAAACAAACTTTACTTGTGGATTAAATTACTTGTGGACAGTCAGTTCTGATGTTTGGGATTAAATTGGTTCATCTTAACTTTGTACAAGTAATTGATCGAATGTTTAAACAAATAAAGGATTCCAGAAAAAAATGTGACATTATTGTTTTGGATTGCTGAAGTGTCCTTCCATCAAGGACCATAATAGCTATACATTTTCTCTCTTTGTATGCATGTCGTCCCCCGCAGTGGACAGATATTTTGAAGCCATTTTTAACCATTTAGATGTGTGTACAATGTCCATATCGCCCAGTGGCTTCCTCTTTGGTTCATAAATTGGCTAAAGGCTCCAGGAATGTAACTGCATGATCAAGGCTCCTGTGAACTTCTTCACCTTAAAAGACTAAAGAATAAAATCCTCTCCTATATGTGCATGTAATGCTCTACGCACCATTATTTCAGCTCCAAATCTAAATGTAGATTTTTTTTTTTTTTTGCCATCACAGCAACCAAAAACATCCTCTTAAAGTCTTTTTTAATGTTAAGCGTTGATTTTCCTCCATCAAGAACATTTTCTCCTGTTATTTAATTTGACCATCTGCAGCGAATTTCCAAGCTCTCGGAGCCGATTTTTCTCTGACCACTTAGAGCCCTCAGGCAAGCAAAGAAGTGATTAGACTTTGGTAGTAATTTCAGATAATTCATACATCATTATAGCTGTAACTGTGAAATCAACCGGGGCAGTGAATTGAGGCCAAATCCCAGATTTACTCGCAGGGAGACTGGGCGGTTGGACTTTAACCACTGCCCATGCATCCTTCAGTTGATGGCAGCTCCTCAATATGTTCAGTGTCAGCCAGTAGTTCTGGGTGTTGAAAAGGTGACCAAAACATAGCATCAGTGAACAGAAGAGCCCCTTCTATCCAGAACCTCTTGACCCTTTCGCCTGCATATAAAAGGTTGCTCTTTCACAGCAACAAAGACACAGATAACTCATGCCAAACAGGTTTAAAGAGACTCTTCCCTCAGCTGCCAACTAAACAAATGGGATGCAGGGACAACAAGGCCTCCTGGGTAACCGTGTTGGACAAATATAATTCAACCTTGACTTGCGGGGTGAGTCCACGTCCGGTTATACCAGAACTTCCTTCTCTCACTAAAAAAAAAAACAAACAAAAAACCAAAAAACACTTTGAGCTCAGATCGACTCCTGGAAAGAGGTTTGCAGACAGGAAACTCGATTCACAAAATACTCCAGGGGTTTCAATAGCTGGAACGCTCTCATTCAACAAAACAAGTCCTCTGTTCAAGAGATTAATCTATCCTTGTCCCCAGTGAAGCTACAACTGATGTGGTTTCTGAAAAAAGGTCTAACTTGATCAAACTGAGTTGTGAGCAAAGAAATGAAAGAATTGAAAGAATGGGAATCAACTCAAATCAGTGATGGACTTGACTACAGTCCTGAAGGACTGAAGATCGCTATTTCAGAGAGTCAGGATGTAGACAGGCAGACAGAGGAGACAAAGATCCAGAGGGATGTGATTCACTGACATGTAGTTCCAGAGACAGGGGACATTACTCAACTGTACTCAGGCTCTGTGGCTCATGCTTTGGACACACAATTCTCTTTTAGAATTTTTCCAGCATCTAATTGTGACAGAGCGTGCTGACTGCGACTGCTGCTTCATTTAGAGAAGCGATGAGGATGAAGGCCACAAACATGCGCAGTAAATGAGAAAGCAACACGTTATTGTAGATTTAAAGCCTCCATCAGCAGCGGAGGAGGAAGTACTTAGATTTTTAACTTACAGGATAAATTGACCCGAAAATGAACTTCACCCCCTCGTGCTGATGGAAGGTTTGTAGTCTACAAAACATTTCCAGGGCTTCAGTGTTGCAGCATTCTCCTAAACAATTGAAGTAGATGGGGACTTGTTTTAAAACTTAAAAAAAAAAGAAAAAAAGAAAAAGAAACAAAGAACTAATACTTTTACTGAAGCTTGTGTGGTATAATCCAAGTCTTTGAATGAGGGGGCTTCTGGAGACTTGAATTATCGCAGACAAGCTGTATGGAGCCATTTGCTTTTAGTTGTTCAGAAGAATTCTGCAATTCTTCGTTTTGCTGTGAATCTTCAGAAATGCTGTGCAGACCACGAAACTACACCCGACATTCCATCAAAATGAGGGTGTGCAGATAATGACTGAATTTTTATTTTCGGTGAACTGTTCCTTTAAGTAAAAATAGCAGTGTGACAGTGTAGAAACACTCCCTTACAAGTATCTGCACAGTAACTGATGGTACAGCTCTCAAATAAATGTAGTATAAAAAGTACAATATAAAACCATAAAATAGAATCCAAATACTCAAGTATACTTAAAAAAAAGTAGCTCAAAATTGTACCGCAACGCAGTACTTGAGTAAATGTACTTTGTTGTTTTCCACCACTGTCCATGAGCCAGAGGTTATGCAAGGAAAGGAAATCAGTGGGATGAGTTGCTCCATCCTCTGGCTTTGACGTACAATAAGCACAGATTTGAGCAGTCAGACGATATTTTCATTCATGCCAGACACAACGGAGATGCCCATGAAAAAATAGATTCCGTCAGGTTTTAAACCTCCGCAGAGAATTAGAAAGATTTTCCATTTGTTTTCCCCATCTGCATGTGACAAAATATGAGTATGTATAGAAAGTATAAAGAGGATATCTCGCTCTAATCTCATCCGTAAAACCGGTCATCACGTCTTTGGGGCTTTGCGTGCTGCTTCACGCTCACAGATGAAAGTGTTCATAAGGGTGTAAGAGCAGATTAGGTGCTTGTTGACTGCAGTCATCATCAAATATTGATCTGTAAGTCAAATGTCTCCACCAAGACCAGATTACTCCCATGTCAGTACAAATAATGCATAAATATGAGGGAGAGAGGGAGGGGCTCATGAGTCGGAGTCATGGAAGTAGTTTCAGGTGTCTCATTTACGATGCAGGCCTGAATAAAGCAGCAAACTGCAATGGAAATGAGGATAGCACGGAGGAGGAGGGAGAAGAGGAGGACGAGGGCGGTGAAGGAGGCCGCGTTCATTCACAGTCCGTCGAGATAACAAGTTTTATCATGACTTGGTGGTTGCCGCTGTGTATGTATTTCTATGCATAGAGTGAGCGTGCGATTACAGTCCTGTGTGTGTGTCAGAACTTCAGCACAAACACATTAATAGTCCAGAGGTCACCCCCCCACCCAAAAAAAATAAGAGCAGCCTAAGTGAGGGAAGGCGCTCGTGCTTCACTCTTCCGAATACAGTGAGCCAAAGAATCAGATAACAAAAGCTGAGCCCTGAGCCATTTTAGCTAACACACACACACACACACACACACACACACACTCTGACAAAAAATGAAATTAAACTTACCTCCTCAACAGAGATAGGAAGAATCACTCGACTAGGAGAGAAGACAGAAAAAAGGAGGGAAGTTAGTTACTTTATTTCAAATCTTGAAGTAACAATCAAACGAAAAACGTTTCTCCTCCTCAACGCTGCATGTCGGATCAGTTTGTTGCATATTAGCTCACTCCTAGAACTCAACAACTGCCTTCCATTCTCACCAAGCACAGTTTATTCTGGATCGTTTTAATCACGTCGACTCTCAGGCTGTCTGTGGTGTGATTGTTGTTTAAGCCTGCGACAGTTTGGATGATAATATGACATTCATCCCGCTATAATTTGGTAATAAACAACCTTTATCTGTGAACTCCATTAGCCTGGAGTAATCCCGTGAACAACAAACCGAGCTCCGTGATGCTGTCTCGGAGGACGCTCTCCAACAGGGGTTTAGAGTTAGGAACTCTATGAGCTACATGTACGGACTTCATTAAGCTCGAACACAGTACACCGTATAAGTTGTCGAGGAATTGTTGCTTCTTTCCACAGTAAAGAGTAGACGACCTTCAATGTTTTTTTGAATTATTTTGCCATGGCACATTACCCCTTCATTAGCAATAATTGTAGGATTACAAAATCTACCATGCATTCCAAAATGAAACAATTAACAGCCTGTTAAGTATGAAATTCACATATTTTACTTTGACACTGTAACACTGAGTCACCAGGAGAGAATGAATAATATATTCATCGAGAAGATGAAAAGAGACGCTTTTCAGGCTGAGCAGTTCTTCTCAAAAGGTTTCTAACAGCTTCTACAGGAGGCGATACACAGTCATTTCTAATAGGATGTCATTATAAGTTTTTTAATTATCTAGAATCAAGACAAGGTATTTGTACAGCACATACATGTGAAATTTTGCTCACTCACACACAACAGCCACCTTAATATGCCAGATTCTTTTCATCAAAACCCCTCCATTATTCCCCCCCCGGAAAATGAACGACAACGTTCTGAAAGCACCCTTTCTCCCAATGTTAAACAAAGTTATTTAAAAATCCTGGGTCTGTCCCATCAACTGGATCGGCACCAAAAGTTAATGGGGCCTCTACCGGGCTGAGGCCCATCAAAAACCTCCTCTGTGAAGGTAATAAAAGTTTACATTCTAAGACTACAAAAACTGCTTTGCCAGATGCACACCATTACAGTTGTCAACTATGAAATCGATTGCAAACTATTTCGAAAAACTAATTAATCAGTTTGAGTCATATTTTAAGAAAAAACAATAGCTTCTTGAATGTGAGTATTTACTGGTTTCTTTACTCCGCTATGACAGTAGACGGTTGAGAAGAAAACAAGACAGTGGAACACATCCTCCTGGGCATTTGGATGCAATCGTTGATATCTGTCGCCATTTTCTGACATTTTGTAGACCAAACAACCAATCAATTAATCGGGTAAAATAATCAGAACAATCAACAGTGTAAATAATCTGTTTGCCCAGCTGCTCTTCATGCTCATGATTCTGGTGTTATCCATCTGTGTGGATATTACTGCTTGTGCATTTTTAGTAGTTTTTAATTGTTTTCAAAGTTACAATAAATTGCTTCTACTTTTCCTGGAGGTCAGGTGAACAACAGCGCCTCCTTGTGGTCCTAAACTAAACACGCTCGTGGCCAACAGTGGCTGAACTGTACCTGGTTGTTGAAAAGGCACATGTACACAATCCCAAAATTCTTTTGGACAACACCACTTCACATTGATGTTATTCATGTAGGAAATGGCATTCTGCGCTCCTGCTGTTTTGTCCTTTGCTGTATTTAGTTTGTCTCAAACATTTTTTTTCCCCTTGCTCCACCATGTTTACAAAAGAGTGCTGGGAAAATGGAACTGGATAACAAACGGTCACACAAGTCGTGCACCGACAAAATGACGACGTCTGTGCCAACACGCTCTTTCAGAACGAGCCAAGAGCAAATTTGCTTTTGTGCACATTGACAAGGTGGCAGCCGGCCCAGTGAAACTAAAAATAAAAGATGGATGGTAAAACACTCAGCTTAGGGCATGTTTTTAACATGTTGAACTACACAAACTATGCAAATTTAAAAAATTACTCTGTTAGCCATTATAAGGGCTGTCAACAAATCATACTGATTTTTTGTAGTGAAATACATATATTCGCCTTTCCCTACAGTATTTCACTGAGAAATCCACTCCACACAATTACCACTGTGACATGATGATCAGTGTTTCAATTTTAAGGAGAAATATTCAGCTTTTTTTCCTCTTTCTTTCAGTGTTTAATACAAGTTTTTGTGCATGTAAAAGATCTCGAAAGTTAACCAACAGAAGCTCCTCACACCCACAGAAAAACACAGCTCCTGAACGCCTCGTCAGTAGTCCCGCCTTTTATTCTGTGACATCATGCTGTGTCACCATATCACACATTTCCACAATTTATGCCTAGCAGCTTATTTGGCGGATTAGAATTAATTTTGCACAGCCGTTAGCGGTGCTGGCTCAGGCACGTGTGAGCTGACCAATCAGAGCAGGCTGGGTATTCAGGAGGTGGTGGTGGTGGGGGCCTTAAAGAGACAGGAGCTAAAAGAGAGGGGGAGTTCAGTGATGCAGCTCTGGACAGTATGAGGAGAGGGATGAGCTTTTTGAGCATGTAAACATATTCCAGTATTAACCCCAAAATAAAATCATGAGCCAGAAAAAGAGCATAATATGTGTCCTTTAAGATATCTCAAAAAAGGAGGTTAATGTGTTGATCCACAGTCAGCACTGCTGCTTTGGTTTGAAAAGCCACTAATGTTCCCCCTGATACCGTAATCTAATATCTAATGTAATAAGCTGCAACAGAATGAAATGTAATGTAATAAATCCCTTATTGCGGCTTGTTATGAATTGCAAGAAGTAAGAAATAAAATGAAAATAACACATCAGGAACAGCTGGGTGCGGCGTGGAATATAATCACAGTTTGATGAATCTGATACATGGAAAAGATGGTGGGGATGGTGACGGATAACTCGAAACTGGAACTTATTTGGTTTGATCCTTTGCAGCTCCAGCACACTTTATAGATCTGCCCACAACACGTAAAGAAAAACACACACAGACACACAGACACACACACACACACACACACACACACACACACACACACACACACACACTATTACAGAGCCTGTTTATATCACATGCAGATGGGAGCAAGAGCTTAAATGCGCCGCACTTCCTCCTCTTCCTCTGACACCATGTACAGTACGCAGCTTTGTTGATTGTTCTGTGACTGTGCAATGTATGCCTAAACTCAGATAATCCCGCATCCCACTCGCCACTGAGCGTAATCTGGGTCTGAGTCCCTGCCAGACAGTGGATGGGAGGCCAGATGCTGCAAGGAAGGCAGAGACTGATATCAAACGACAATTTAAAAACTTACAGTTTATCTTCTAATTTACTTGATGATGAAGTGTCGCAGCTATTTGTCAGTCGAGTAGATGGAATAGAGATTTCACACTTCTTTTTATGAGTCAGTCCCTCAAAATGAGTCGTTTGCGTGGCTAAATATGGGGTTAATGTTCAAAAGAGCAAATTTTAATACTTAGTAGAATTTGGGATTTAGTTGAACAAGGATTAAAGTCACCTTAATGCTCTGTCTCTCTCTCTCCCTCTCTCCCTCTTTCCCTCTCTGCCTCTCTGTAAATCTCCTTGGTGTAAAGGTCTTGACAGGAAGATCAGGTGTCTCTCTGTTGCTTCAGAAAACAAACACCCCTCTCCTCTCCCGCAAGGCCCATCCATTCTGTCTCCTCACCTCAGCCCATCCCTGCTCTTTCACTCGCCTCCCCTCCCATTCCCTTCATCACACACGCTGCGTTTTGCAGAGTGGCTCCTGTGGATTGCCGCACACCTGCCAAAGCTCATGGAAGTGGCGAAAAAAAAAAAAAAAAAAGTGGACCAGGAGTGATTTTTAGGTCAGTGGTTCAGGTGAGCAGCGCAGAGTCAAAAAGAGCAGGAGACAAGGATCAAGTCACCGCCTCTTGACCTCTTGACTCATAATGGTCTGCTGGTGGATGTGTGCGTGTGCATGGCGGGGCCTGTGTGTGTGTTGGCAGCGCGCACAACCGCGTTCAGCATTTAATCGTGACCGATTTAATTAATTTCCAGGCAGACTGCTGAGACCCAGACTCTCCCTAATCACTTCAGATCTTTAGCCCATGCCATCACTCTCATCCCAACCTTTTTTTTTTTTTTGTGGTGGGCCATTAATTGATTAAATGCATGTGGTGGAGAAATCAAGATGGTAATGAACGTCGATGAACGTGGTCCTTTTATAGCCAGACTCGGATCAATATAGATTTTTTCAGGATCAGATTTGGTTATTTTGAGGCTGAGGCTGCCAGATTACAGTAGCGTAGCTCTATATAACAATGACAATACATTGGAAAAATCATCAGAGGAAAGGGAAGAACACAATATTCTAACGATTCCATAGAGCGGATGGCGCAAAATAATCCGAGACGGTTCTCTAACCATGGTTGCAGCGGTCCACCAGCCTCGAGATATACCATAGAATGAAAAAGACTGTTAACGTGCAATGTTGTTATTTTGCAAATTTTCAACTGTAATGGAAAAACCCATTTGTTTGTACCTATGAATTAGTTGTCTAATTTGGTGCTGCCTTTTCAAAATAATGTCCACATAATGTCCGTAAGAGAAGAGACTTAGAGTCTCTTCTCTTCCATTGAGTGTTTTTGCTGAATTTTAGTTAACTTAAGCTACACAATGTATTTGTGATGTCAAAGGTATCCGGGTATTCAGATATTCCCAAGTCTGGAATGCTAGCTGCCGGCTAACTGCTAATGGCAGCTACAGTTTACAGCAGCAGTTAGTTGTTAACCCAGTGACATGTCCCCCCCCCCCCCGTTTGTTGTGAGTACGATTTTACAGGTAGACAAGTCTCACATATTTACCCTTTAAACTAGAAACAAGCTGTAAATTATCATTACTATTACAGCAAGCAAGCTGTGGAAAAAACTGTAATAAACCGCTAACCCTACTGCCAGTTGTTTGTCGTAAAATCTAGAAAGTGTCCTCGAATTCAGTGTGACGGCTACATACGTTGAAACATTACAGTAGGAGGGCTGTGGAAAGAACAGTAAAATAACCCTGCTGCCAGTTTTTTACCGTGAATTTACAGTCAGCATATTTTACAGTGTACTGTAAACATGTGTTCATCTACAGAATCATACTGCAAAAGCTCTCAATTTCAGGTTTCTATCAAGTTTTTTTGTCTGTCGGGACATAGTGTCAGTGATGGAACGCAACTAAGGACATTGACTCAAGTACTGTACTTGAGTTTGAGGGCGAATGTTGTACTTTTCACTTGCACGGCATTTATTTGATAACGTTTGTCACTGGTTACTTTGCAGGTTATGCGCTGCATCAAAGCAGCGTACTTTATACATGTATGTATTGTTACTCTGCAGTCAAATACAAAAAAAAAGTCTCTGACCATCAGAATAATGATAATAAATGAATGAATGAATAAAATAGCGCCTGATACTTAGGTAGTTTTAGTGTCGGACAGCTCATCGGAGACTTCTTTTTCCAAGTTACCCGGAGTCATATTTTAACATGACATCTTTACGTTTACGATGGAAGGATGACTTTTGGTTACTTTGTACAACACTGCATACTATTTTGTGAGGATAAGACAAAGTGTTTTCATTACTGTATGACTCACTGTAACTGATGATAATAATAATAATAATAATAATAATAATAATAATAATAATAATAACTGTGCAAAACTATTGATATTTCCTGATTGTACTGTGATATCATGAGGAAACCAAACTGGAGACTTTTTTTTCCTTTTTTTTCCAGGAGGGTCACGAGCTCCTTCAGGCTAAACGTGTCTCGTGCACAACTGACACCAGCTGAGAGCGCGAAGCTGAAGGAGGCAGCTTCCTGTCCGAGGCGGACCACCACGACTTAATGTGCGATTTATACTGTTTTTTGTTTTGATTTTTTTTTTTTGTTTTCTTTTGTTTTTTTTTTTCAGTTTTTCTATTTCAAGGCCAATATCATCTACCATCATCTGCCTCATTCTAAACCACCAGCTGACTGTGAGCAGGCCTCAGTCACTTTATCCTCTCAGCACACTGAGGCCTGCTGTAAAAGCGACGTGTTGAAGTAACGTGTCAAAAAAAAAAAAAGACACAAAAATCCCCCAATCGTCCTCTTTCGCACGCACGACCCTGCTTTCCATGCGATCCCGTCCCTCCGGCCCCAGCTGTCACATTCTCAGAAATGTCTGGTGCGTCAAAACCTCGACGCTTGCCCGTATTTTGTTTTAATTCATTTTATTTCTCCTACCTGCCCACTCCCACCCCCTCCTCATCTCATCCCTCTCCACCTCTGGGCTCCCTCTCCACCTCCTCGTCTCCATTCCTCCAGAGGTAAATGCCGGAATGCTCCCATCGGTCGTTTCACCTTCACCGCGCATCAATAACATGGCCACAGCGGCTTTACACGGATGGACGCTGGCACGGCACGGCACGGCACGGCACTGCACGGCTTAGCCTCGCTACACCAGCCATCCCTCCCTCAGCACCATCACTGACACCACTCCTCTCGAGCATCCTTCATGTTTGCACCAGAGCAAAGGACATTTTATCATCCCTCCGTGAGTGAAAGCCTCACGACTCCACTTGATGCAAAAAAAAAAAAAAAACGTGAAGGGCACAGCCATGCCTGCGCCGGCTGCTGATGCAACTACACCCGCCGCTTTTAATAGAATCGATCTATTTATTCGGTGGATGCTCGAGGGGCTGATGGAGAGTTGTGATGAGGCTTTGCGTGAAATAAAAACGATGACGGCCATGGAGACGAGCCGGGTGCCGGGATGTCGACATCACCCTGGCCGCACTCTTGTAATTCCACTCTCGGGCGACTGGCCACAATGTCAGCGCTTGCAAAGGGGGGAAAAGAAGCAGCCGGATAAACGCGCACACAGCCTCCCCCTCTCCCATACATGCACACACGGTTACTTACAATTCCTTTATGAGCATTTTTTTTGGCGGTGCGGTGTATCCCAGCGGGGAGCAGCTCCAATGCAAAGGTCCAGAAATAGGGTCGATCCCTCCCTCCGATAGTCTCTTCTTTCTCCGCTTGCTTCTCTCCCACCTCTCCCCCTCTATGTCATTCTACCTCCACAGTCGCTTATTTTCTTCAAATTCACTTCCTGATCGGGGCCGCGACGCGGCGTTGCTGTTGCGCGCAGAGCACCGAGCAGGCCTGTAGAGCGGACTACACACAGAAAGGGATGGTTCACCTCAGCGCGGGGTGGGTGGTGGTTGTGCTGCTGGGGTCCAGGCAATTTAGATATCAACAGTCAGAGAGCATAACTCAGATATCTCATTTATATGGAGGAAAATAGTCATCACAGTTTATAGTTTTATGTACATATTTATTCATTATTTTAAAAATATTATATATTTCGGTACAAGATTTATTTGAATACTTATACATGTTTTATTATTACTTTTTGTACTTCTTGATTGAGTCTTGTATGAAATCTTGTTTGTATTCATTGTGTGCAATATATAACTGACATAGACAATGTCTGACTAGGGAAATGCTCACCCTGAAAGCCATAAACAACTGAAATATATAGGACTATATAGTAGATAATGATGAGTTACTTCATGAGCTATGTTAATGAATCATTAGATAACGATAAGTTCATCAATATCTGTCAATCAACATTGTGACCTCTGGCTTTGTGGGTTGGCTCTGATTAACCATGAACCAGCAGTTGGCTTATTAATTACTAATTACTTATCCATTAGTTAGTCTTTTGTGTGCCTTCAAGTAAAGGGAAAAATATTGTTACCAATACATACTCATTAATTAGTAATTACTTAATCAGTAATTACTGAATTACTACACAAATTACTGAGTAGTTACAAGGTAGACTCATTCATTACTATTACTAGGTACTCTTGTCCACTTTTGAGCAAAGTAGATAGAAATATGAGCTCAGCAACAGATACATTCATGAAAATAAAGAACAATGAAGGACAATATAAAAAACAAACTGTAATAAATGTGATATAAAACAAGTAGCACCAAATTGATCCCTCTGCAGTAACTGCTGAAGTTTAGTTTTGAAATGATCCCAGAACCGGATCCAGTTTGAGTTCTGCAGTTTAGAATATAAAACAGGTCAACAGTGGACTATTATTATTTATTATTAACAGACATCTGACATAACACCTAAAATACATCAAATGTGAAGCACTTGCTGCACTGAATGAGATCCTCTGAACCGTTTTTCTGGAGAGTGTGCTACACTCTCTGCGTCATCGCTGTCCGCGTGACGTAGAAGCGTGGTTATTCACCATCAGAGTGTATACGGGCATGACACGGGGACCACCACCGCTGGCACAGACGCACGGTGCGTCAGCTCTCTAAGCCCTCTAAACAAAGTCCCCGAATCCAATGTGATTATCGGCCTCCAGAAATCCAAAACCCCATTCCTGTCCACCACATGTCTGCCGCTGATGAAGGCATGCATTCATCTTTGGCTCCACATTATCCCCAATATCGATCCGTTGTGGTATGAAGCCGTGGCCGGTGAGCTTGCACTGGCCACCCTGATATACACCAACCCAGGGATCGCTGTTCTGTATTTCCATCAAGGACCCCTAGGAGGTCCACTGAGCGCACTCTGCTCCTCCACCCACGGGGTCTGGGGTCTGTATAGGATGGTGTTGACGCGTGATGCGATGACAAGGCATCACAGGTCCCTAATCCAGCCCCACGTCCCGGAGATTGCGGGATGAGTGTGCGTGTGTGTGAGTCTAGAATTACGTAACGGCGCACTGCTGCTGTATTTATAGCGCATCTGTATCCGTCTGCCAGCATCCGCTTATCATTCCTCTGTCTTCTCATCTGTAGGAGCGCTTCAGGCTACAGAGGCCACCTCCTGCAATGAATATCAATGTGCACACTATCTATCTATCTATCTATCTATCTATCTATCTATCTATCTTTCTATCTATCTATCTATCTATCTATCTATCTATCTATCTATCTATCTATCTATCTATCTATCTATGACTTTAAGTACAGTTAAAACACATACTCAATTAATCACATAGTCCATTAACAGAAAAATAATAAGCAACTATCATGGTGAGCTTTTCAAATGTAAGGAGTAATTTTACTTAACATACTTTAGATATATCTTCCTGATTCAACTTACATTTTCAGTTCACCTTTACAGTGTGGGATTTGTACTTTCTCGAGTAAAGGATCTGATTACTTCTCCCACCACTGTCTGTCTAATAGTACATTTACTCAAGTACTGTATTTGAGTACAAATTCAAGGTACTTGTACTTACCACTTACGTACGTCTACCTCTACTCCCTTACAACAAGGGAGTAAACTGTTAAGATTCATTTATCTGAGAGATTTAGGTAGTGGTTACTTCATGAATTATATCTGAAAGGACTAGTCGATGAACAGAAAACTAATGAGTCACTATTAAATATGTTTTTTTTATGTAAAACATTTCATTGCTCAAACATCTCATACTTTGCATCCTTTTACTTAAATACTTGAAGTGTGGTATTTGTAATTTTACTTGAGTAAAGGATCTCAATAGTTCCTCCAACACTGTCTGTCTAGCTCATGTTGGTTATAGGTGCAAAGTGCAGTTATAAACTATCCACTGTCAGTCCAGTTAACATCATCTAACAGTGGTAGGATAGCAGCACAGAGATAACTTGACATTCACAGTGATTGCCTGTAAATTATTACCTATATGAAGCTCTCCAGCTGATCACATGAATCCCTGAGGCAAATTGGTAATAAAGAAAAAGGCATTTGGCACAAACATGCACAAATAATTGCAAATGAATAATTTAAAAAGCATCCACAGGTGTACATACTTCCAGCTCGTAATTTAGAAGTGTTCAGTCAGATCATTCACCAGAACAGGAGGTGACTGGCCCACTACTGGCTTTACAGTGAGTTTTTGAGGCAGCGGCCTCGTGTTGTGTCTTTGAACTGTGTGCCTGAACACACCACGGGGGGCCCCGGGCGGCCTACAAACAGCAGCAGCAGGCCAGCAGAGCTCCGGGAGCCACTGTCCCTGATGTGAGTGACGTCCTCAGATCTATTCTCAGGTGACGAGAGGCAGAGGCTGAGGTGTCAAGTGATAACCATCTGCTGGAGTGCAGTATCAGGTGGCAGAGCTGAGCGCTGACAGACCTGACATAAACCAAACATGTAGTGAGAGTGTGACTGGAACATCTGGTGGGAAAAGAAAAAAAAAAACATCTAGAAACACTCTTAATCTCACCTCTGAACATGTTTCTGGTGGGACATGATTCAGGGGACACCAGTGTTTTACCTGTGAGCACTTTCTGGATACATTTACCTCATGCCACATGTGAAAAATATGCAGTTATACCGACCTGTGAGAGTTGAAGACTCTCAGAATCTCAGATCAGGAAAGTGTGACTGTATTTGTGAAGGTTTGGTTTAAAATGTTTAGCGTTTCTGTTAAATTGAAAAAAACTGAAAATAAAATTAAGACCTGAGGGATCAAAATTGACTCTGGTTTTCTTCATCCAGTGTGACGGCCTTCAAAACACTGACCTCTGCTGGCGGGTTGCAGACAAACTACTCTACCGGCTGCAACATTTTGATATGATGCTCAATAAAACAAAGGGACTCTGTTAAAATCTTCAAATCTAAATTAAATAGATTATCATGGGAGCCAGTTGCAACCCGATTTACTGATTGTGCTACAACAGCAGTAGTTACAGTAGGGCTACTGTAGATAAGGAAAACATTTTTATTAATACTCATACATAGCATCACTTTTTTAAAGGAGCACTAGGTAGTTTTGGACAAGAAAGTTTCATCAGATGATAAAGATCTTCATTCAATGGTTTTTTATGTTGAAACAAACATTGTAAAACCATCTCTCCTCGTTTTCATGAAGAAAAAACTAAACATGAACGTTTCAAGAGATCAACTCATCTTTATTAACCCCCCCACCCACAAATTCTTCCATTATTAAACAGGAATTCCTGCACAACAAAACATCTGTACGTTAGCTTCAGTGACAGAAGACAGTAGTTGCCCTGCACAGCACACTTCAAATACATCATGAAACTTGTTATGGAAAAAAAAAAAAGAGTGTAAAATAAAAAATAAATACACGTAAGAAGGCTCAAAATTAAAAGAGGGACTATTTCTCTAGGAAGGGATCGGGAGAGAAGTGCTGAAAGGAGCTGATGTGTGTGAAATGTAGAGGGTTTGAAAACGGGTTTAAAGTGCTGAACTCTTCTCGACAGTGGTATGAAATACTGACTTCAAGCTAAGGGGTTTGGATGGGAGTGATTCACTGATGCGCTTAATGGAGCATATTGCGTTTCTCCAAACGAAATAGTATGCAAAACGTTCAACAGAACATGCTGCCTGATTAATAAATCTACTCAGGTGTATTCAAAAGGCACCCATGGTAAAGGCTAAAAAGAAAAAAACTCAAGAAAGCAGGAAATAAAAATAAATACTCTAACATACAAGAAACATACTGGTTTGTTTGATATCAGTCTCACAGAACACACTCCCAAAACTACTGCATAACTCCCACTCAGCCGAGAAACATCAGCAGTAAGGCTCTTCTCTCCTCCCTGTCGCTTATTAATGCCATTTTAGTCCGCACTTACCTTACACCATATCACATAATCCAGTTTATGAATAGACATGAAGCACCACACGATAGGATTTACAATCAGACAAGAAGAGATAACACGATTTATAATAGTGGACTGATTCACCAAATAATGGCGAGGTCTTCTTTCACAGGTGGAAATAAACCAGATCCCTTTCCCCTTTTTTTTCCGCTCACGTGGGGAATATTGAAGCGGTCTTGCGTGGCGTGCAGCTGCGCTCATGCGTCGCTCGGACAGAGGGGAGGGGGGGAATACAAAGAGAAGTCGGAGGATTTTTGGGGGGAATGCAGAGGGCTGATTCCTCTTTCCTTTCACAGTCTCTTCCTCTCTCTTGCTCTTCTTTTCCCACTCCACCTTTCAGTTTCCTCTACAGCGACGGTCCGGTAGACTCCCAAGAAAACTGCAGAATCAGATTATCTTGGTGGGTTTCTGGCAGTCTGTTTGTGTGTGTGTGTGTGTGTGTGTGTGTGTGTGTGTGTGTGTGTGTGCGTGTGTGTGCGTGTGTGTGTGTGTACCCATAACAATTAAATCACAGTATGTTTAAATGTGATACTCTAGACAGTTAAGATTCCAGTTGTCTTTTTGTATGCCAGTATAAAATCATTCCTCATCCTCTGTTCATCTTCTTGGTTCTCTAGACGTAGGCCTCGGGGATGTCGGAGCCGTTGATCCGGATGTAGATTTTGGCGTTGTCCTCCTTCTCCTGTTGCTGTCTGTGGAGCATCCGCCTGTAGCAGATCAGGTACAGAGGCAGCAGGAATCCCAGCATGCTGAGAGCAAGGAGTCCAATGTTGACCTGTAGGACCACACCAGAGTTAGCCGTGATGCCAGCGGGCTCAATGTGGGTATGTGTGCTTGTGAGTGCGCATTCATACCCAGAACGGATCTCCTCCCAGGGGTCCCATCATGGCCAAAAACAGAGGCTGCTGCAGGAGAGCAAACACAGCGCTGACCAGAGACTGCATGCCTGTAAGACTGCCAAACTGGGAGGAGGGATACCTGACGAGATGGAGGAGGTTACATTTAGTTTCATAGTTGGAAGCCTCATCAATGAACAGTATACAAATGTGTTTATGTGTATGTGTGTGTGAGAGTGTAAAGCACGTTGAGGACTTACACAGCAGCATAGAGGCCACCAACAGCAGAGTGAATGAAGCCTCTCACCACAGTGTGTAACACAAAGGACACAATCTGAGGAAAGATGAGATCAGAGGCAATCAAAATTAAAGGAGTAGTTCAACAATTTGGGCAATGTTTGCTTTGTTGCAGAGAAATAGTGCCGCTCAGGCCTATTAAACTACTTTTTTTTGGAAGGTTTGGACGTTGACATTCCCAGCCTGACCTTCAAAGCTAATGCTAGGCCTCAACATTACCCTTACTAAACTCCCAACTACAATCTACTGTACACACATTACTATGAATTGATTAATCTAAATGTTGGAAAGTTTGAGTTAGAATAGTTTTCCAGTGGTAGAAGAGTGTCGCTGTTTGGCTTAATCACATGTAACATCCCCGACAATCTCTGTATTCTCATTTAGCTACTTGTTAGCAAGCTTGCTAGCATATAACACAACTTGAACATCTCTGAAGCTTATAAATTGCAGACTTCATTTCAGTCATCCAACCAAAATCCCATTAAAAAAAAACTCACTGGCTGCGAGACATGAGATCCTTAAGGGCAAAAATGCTAAAACGCTATATGTAGCTTAGCGTAGCATAAAGACTGAGAATAGGGGGAAACAGCTGGCCTGACTCTGTCCAAGGTGACCAAATCTCACTAGCATCTCTTCAGCTAACCACTCAAAAAATTATATCTTTTTGTGGGTTATCTAGTCTATGCTACACTAAGATAACTCTATGTTGTGATTTATTTGAAAAAAGAAGGTTTCCACACTACTTGACCAACAGTGTTACAATAATATGAAGCGTTTTAGAGACAGTGATAACCGCTCACCTGCAGGGGGAGGTTGGGCACCAAGCAGGTGATCCCAAATCCCACTAAAAGGACGTTGGTGAGGACGAATGCTCTCAAGGCATTGGTCACCTTCTGCATCTTTTTGTCTCTGGGCTTTTTCTGGAGCTCCCTAGTGATCAAAATCAAACAGAAGAAGGAGCAATAAGATAAACAGTCACCGGTATCACAACTCAAAGGGTTAGTTCCTTTGGTTTTTCTTCATCGCCCTGGCAAATAAACACTCGAGTCACGTCTGGGCTTATAAATAGAAAAGGGGTTGTAGCGGTCGAAGGAACAACTCAAACTTGACTCACTTGCTGCAGGGCTCCTTTTCCGCCTCGCCATCATCACATTCCTTCAGCTTCCAGTCCATGATCTGACCAATCACGGGTGTCGTCATCAGACAAAGCAGCTGCAGCACACCGAAGATGGAGGAGTACAGGCTCACTGAGAGAGAGATAAGAAGGAGGGTGTAAAAAAAGCGCAATGATTATAAGAGAATGAGGAAAAACCTAAAAGGGGAAAGGTTAGCAGGAGGGATGAAATGATGATAAAATGGAGGGTTCGGGACCTTTTTTCCATCTGGTCAGTAACTATGATGGTTTGGTTAATTATTAGTCCTGAGCAACAGAGCCACACTGAATGAAACAACAGTGGATACGGGAGGAAACGGCTGTTCAAAAGTCAATTTGAGGCCATTATGAGGGGATTTATGGCCAGGGGGAGTAATAGGTAAAAGAAAGGCGCGTCATGTGAAAGAGCTCATACGAGCAGGAGCCGAGGGTCGAAGTTAGTTAATGAGTACAACAAAATGATACCTGGTGGTTTCAGATTAAAGCTGAAGGACTGGGTTACTGACAAACAGTCAAGGTCAAATAATAAAAAAAACAGCACTACACATAACAGATTACAGCAAGGAGTGGTGGTAACGGATCGTGTGCAGTATTGTGATGGCAAGTCTACGCAAGACTACAGGTTAAGTTCTAATTGTTGTGTTCTATGTAATCTACTACACGACTACAACTACACGATTTTAGTCTTACCAACTTCCATTTTCTCCACTGAAAAGTCAAGTGAAAGCAAGTAAGTCCAGCTGCTCATGAGTCGGCAATCACACCAAACAGTCGTAAATTGACATATGTTGAAAAATATAATGTAATATATTAAAAAACACAATTTAATATATGGAGGGAGACACATATATCTGACAATACATGACAATATGTTGTCATTTTGCTTACAATATAATACAAAAATAGATGGTAATGAATGTAACACATTGATAATATGTACTGATATGCATTTAAAAATCTATTTTTCACTAGATACTATGTTTCCTAAAAAATATATTTTGTTATATTTTCAACAATATATGAAAAATGATTAATAATAATTGGTATATTTGATTATATAGAGATAATTTGTCATTTAATATATTCATTACTACATTGTCAGTACTATTGAGGGTGCACCATTTAACTTTTTTGGTAACAATATGGGCTATATCAGCACTCTCTAACTCTCTATCAGCACTCTCTCTCTTTCTCTCTCTCTCTCTCTCTCTCTCTCTCTCTCTCTCTCTCTCTCTATATATATATATATATATATATATATATATATATATATATATATATATATATATATATATATATATATATATATATATCTCCATTGCCTCATTAACACGTAGACACAGAAAGCGGAGAGACGTACCTGTGTTGAGGTCTCCGTCTGTGAGCGACTCCAGGACATTGTTCATGGCCCCCATGTAGAACAAGAGGCGCAGCTGAGTGATGGACATGGTCACCAGACTGAGCATGAAGATCGGGGTGGTGATAGTTTTCATGAATGACTGGGCTGCGGAGAAGAAACAGAGTTTTAATGACGTGCATTAAAAAAAATGGGGGAGGATGGACTTTCACTGACGCCCTGACTTCTCCTTCTTACTCTCTTTCTGTTGCTTGCAGTCCATCTCCAGGTCCATGGTGGAGAGGCAGAGCTTGTGTCCGTCCTTGGTGGCCAGCTCCTTCTGCTTCAGGCTGTTGCCCAGGCTGAGGCGGCGGCCCACTGTGGTCACCTGGCTGTAGAACTGCTTTCCGGTGATTTTGTGGTCAAAGCCCAGCCAGCTGAACTTAATCTTCACGCTGAGGAAACAGAGGAAAAGTTAAGTGACAGTGGCAGGGAGAAAAGTAGAAAATGATGACGTGCAGGAAACATGGTAATGTTGCATTTTCCATTAACAGTAAAAGGGTTGAATCAGGCTTCCTGGTAGTCCTGCAAGTCATGCACAAATCAGTCTAGTGGAAACGTTTTTGCTGAACAAGTGAGTCAAAACTGGTGATTTTAATTAAACCCAAGGATGACAAGAAAGCACATAGACTTTAACCTGGCAGCATTACACTGCACATTTTTTACATCAATTTCAGGGGTGATGATAACCACTCGAGAGACTGCTATTGCATTATGAACCCAACAAATGTTGTTCCTGAAAGGCACAAATATCAGTAACTGAATGTTAACGTGGACTTCTGCTATCAGTAGCCACTGTGTGTGTGTCTGTGGTACTAACGTGTAGTCCATGTCCTCTGGCCCTGGGAACGGTTCCATTGGCCAGTTAAAGTGGCAGTTCAGGAAGACCAGCGCGGCACAGGCGGCCCACACCACCAGAATAGTGATGAAAGGTATGCCAAGGTCATAGATCACCTGTGAAAATGAGAAACATAGAACGAAAAACAGAGAGGAGACAAGAAACACCTGAAATCAGAACGCCATCAAGGGTGTATACATCTGCCAAGACTGAAAAATCATCCAATCGTCCACCGTTTATTCAAAGGAATATGCAATAAACAGTTTAAGCTTAAAGTAACTGCATATTAAGTTACATTACACAACTAGCTTAACAGAGGCCACGCCCAGCAGTCACTGTGGCGGTATCTGCTGTTCAATATAGCTGGCCGAACCTTACATATTGCACCTTTAGCAATAGTAAATGTCATTTTTCTATTTTTCAGCTTCTGAATGGAGTTTCCCATCAAATTACATAGAGGCGGCCATAATGCATGCTGTGTGGATGTGTGCTGGGTGTTTTTTCTACCTTGACGCCAGGGAATGTGACGGCGGATGAGGCGTAGGAGCCAATCATCAGGGCGATGAAGGTGGAACGGAGGTCCCCAAACATGTTCGGGAGCTAAAGAAGAAAGAAAAAAAAAGATACAGCTTTCAGATGATCAAATCATCACGTCCTGCCTTTATTCTACCCTTTGATAAAGTCGTTGCTGTGAAGACTTGCAAGAGAAATGACACATATCGCGCAGTGTATGTAAGTATATGGACTGAGCCATCTACTGCCAAGATAATGGCGATCTCAGCTGCAGTGTAGCTGCTCTAAACTCGAGGGCCGGGGACAGATTGAGGACACCGTGAGGATGGCGCCCACTGACACCAGGGGTCAGAGTGGACAGTGGGAAACCAATTAGCGAGCAGACATGCCTGTACAGAGAGAACATCAGAGAAAACAAAAACACAACAAAGTGACGGGGGAAGCAGTATGAAAACGTCGCATAACGCGCGCAGCTGTCCGATCACACTGGACAAACGCAATTTCTATACAGCTGGATGGGGGCAGCTGAGGTGAGGAGACGATTTTTTTTTCTCTTTTCTCTACTCCTGTTTAAGGAATGAGAGCAGACACACAACGGGAGACGGTGGGTGGCAAAACATCCAGATACAAAGGCGTTCACAAGCTGTTCTGCTTTCAAGAGACTGAACAACAACAAGCACATTCAATTACATAACAGTGAGGAAGCTGGGGGAGAGGTGTGTGTGTGTGTGTGTGTGTGCATGTGATCACCCAAGTTACAATATCTCCCAGCAATATCACCAGGAGGACCTTGTAAAACTGTTCCCCTTAGATTTTGACACAGATACATTGGCGGCTGCTGGGTGAACCTGAAGGGAAAAGGTGACCTGACAGCTGACTCTGGCGGGGAGCCTGTTGAGTATTACCCAACAGCTCTCAGCTGAGAATAATTGCCTGTAATTCTGAGGTGGAGTCATGACCAAGGAGTCAAAGAGCTGTACGGAGTCTAATGATTAACCCGCTGCCGAGGCTTTCACGTATAGCATATCGGGTTTGTGAGGGAGATGGACTGAAAGGCGGTAAAAGGGGGAAAACATGGTTTTATGCACAGCCTCTGCGGGCCTCCAGGACGTGATGTCTATAGAAAGAGAGCAAACAAAGCTCTAAATTACAGTTTTACTACATCGCTGACATTCAGGCCAGTGGCAGCGACTAATAAGAGATTCAGCTGTTGGATGCAACAAATACCACAGAGAGATGAGATGGAGGTCTCTACATTAACAGCCCGTGGTGGTATAGAAAACGGGGCATTTTATTGGGAGATTTAGTGGAGCAGAGCCCCTCTCTAGTGAACGGCATCACCATGGCACAGCCCAGGACTCCTGTGTGAGTCGCAGTAGGCTGAACGGATGGCGCTGGAGGGAGGCACGGGAGGATGAGGAACGGTGGGGAAAGAATGCCAAGGAATGGCGGAGGGGGCGGGGGGCATCGGTTGTTTTTCTGTGGTTCCACTTATGCTTAAAGGGGGGATCTCACGAATGCCTGAGAGAGGTCCGGCTGCGAAGGATTCTCATTCTGGTTTTGGTGGGTGGAATGGTTCTGGCTTGCATGCCTTTAAACCAGTCACACTTGTCTTGGGTGGCACCGAACTCGGAATGCAGGGTGAAAACAAATAGGGGATGGCATAATCACCAGATTACCCACTAACTGCCGCTAACTCTAGTGGTCATTAGCAAATTAGCGCAGTTAGCGGTGCAGTTATGGGCTGAGCTATAGCTGGGTTAGCATGCTAACTTTAAAAGTTTCTTCTGCAACACAATATATAGACATCATAAAATCAAAACTGCTATTTCTTCATATTCTGTTGATCATTTTTCGTAGATTTTTGAATATTTTCTCACAAATATAACACAGTAACATATCGCCCCTTTAGCTTCCATCACAAATTGGATCTTAGTGCGTTGCATTTGTTATTCCCTCACTGCACTGCAAGCTGTGCTTGGGTACATTCAATTCCAAATATGAATTTCACAAGCTCAACAGTCGCTGCGATGTTCTTGCTGAGACTCAGTAATACATGCAGTGTAAAACTGATAATGAACCGTTGCCTCAATCAACCACCCCTCCTTCCCTCCTGCTACCCAAAGATCAGCCTGGTTGTCAGCAGGATCACAGAGTGCACTGTAATATGCCCCCCCAAAAAAAGAACCCGAAACAGACTGCCAGACAAGAGGGACTGGAGAGGGTGGGCGGGCTATTATAAGAGACGAGGACAGCGAGACAAAGACGTATGAAGATCAAAAATAAATGTAAAAAAAAATACAAACTATGCAGCGGGTGCAGAGGCTCTGAAGCAGGAGGACTGCACAGCGCACACTTACTGTGAGAGAGGTGAAGGTCATGCACATGCCCCCGAAGCCATTGAAAGTCAGGGCGACGAAGATAAGGACGGAGAGTTCTGCAAACAATACAGATGTTAGCAACGGCTTAACTGCTGTACATTGTTTCAAAATACAGTTAAAAAGAGAAAAAAAAGGCCACATGAGGACTCTTCACTTGGACTCACCATTTGGTCGGTAGGCTCCGTAGGCAATCATTAGACAGGACAATCCAAAACACGTGCTGAAAGTAGATGACGAGGTCAAACACTTTTTAAACGGTTCAAGCTGCAACCCATCTTGGCCATTTTATATCACATATTCCCATCTAATCGTTCCTGCAACATCGTCGTGGTCAGTCTGGATAATCCCTCATCTCCCTTCCTTACCTGCCGAGCAGTCGTAGCTTGCGGGGCCCGTATTTATCCATGACGATCCCCAGCGGCAGCGTGATGGCCGAGAGCAGGAAGGAGCCCACGGTGAACGCCAGGTTCAGCATCTCGTCCTGTTCTTTACAAATCAGCCAGCCGTTCATCCTCAGGGGCCCATCCATGGGGACCAGGGGCCTCATCTCTACCCCGTCTCCCAGACCAACCACGACGCCCTCACTTTCATAGTAGTCGGCGAACTCGTTAGCTGGTGGCGGCGTCGCCGCGTGTTGGGACAGGTTGTAGCTGGAACTGTTGCCTGGAGAAACAATAAACGTTGAGATGTGTGAACAGTCGCATGACCGTGTAAGGTTGAGGGAGTTTAGTCTATAGAGCGCGTGTGGCCTCGCATCATACAGACGAAATTTGAACGTGGCAGTTCTGCTTATTCACACCATCCTGATACATCGGCACAGTTGTGGCCACATGTGTGCAGTGAGCACGTGCAGAGTCGGGCGTGTGTGAACTAGAAGCTTCATATCAGGAGCAGGAACAGTTGGGGGGGGCGTGGGTACTTGACAGAAATATCAAAATCATTTATCAGTACGCTGGAATGCCAGGGTTAAAAACGATAAGCTGACGCTGACAATAAACTCCACGCTATCACGAGAACTGGCAGGGAGATAATGTGAGAGAAGGGAACAGTGCAGAGTCCAGAGTGAGAGACGTTTTGGTTGCGCACGGGCCGGCGTTTTCTGGATCTCACTCGCTC
Source organism: Acanthopagrus latus (assembly GCF_904848185.1). Taxonomy (NCBI): domain Eukaryota; kingdom Metazoa; phylum Chordata; class Actinopteri; order Spariformes; family Sparidae; genus Acanthopagrus; species Acanthopagrus latus. The sequence goes on from NC_051051.1 coordinate 9,896,605, forward strand.
ACACCACCGGAGGCGGGCGTGCCGTCTGTGTGGCATCCCCGTGTGAAACACAGTGACGCGCTTCGTGACAACGTGCCAAAGTTTTTCTTCAGACGCCGAGCAGCAGAACAAAAAGGGAGCAGCTGGTTGCGGATTCGACCGGGCAGGATGCTGCAAGATGTTCATACTGACTCATCCTGCACTAAAAATAAATCCTCTAAAGGTGCCATGTGTGAGATTTTCGACAGAAAACAGTGAAAGCTCAACAAAGATTCTTAATAGAAGATGAGGGGGGAGAAAAAAATGGTTCTGACATTATGACATCTATGTAGGTGTTGCAAAGCAAGTTTAGCATGCTAACTCCCGCAAGCGCTGGCACAAAAATCACTTCACTCCAGTGCTTTGTGCCTTCAAGTCTGGACCGCTAGCTGCATGGCTAACTGGGCTTACCAGCTAATGGCAGCTACAGCAGGGCGAGCTGGGTTGGGGGTTACTTCAATACGCTGCCCTCCGTTTGTTGTGACAATGGATTTAACAGGTAACCAACTCTCACATATTGCACCTTTAAACATATAACATGTATTATGATTGAGGAATTAGCTAATATAATTTCCAAGGTATATGTATTGTTTGTTTTACATTTTGAGTTGGGCTAAACACTGTGATTTCCCTCCCGCTGTGACTCGTCCCCCCTGCTGACCTAGCCATAAAATATCAAACTTTAACCGTCCCTCCTGTATCTCTGCTGCACACGCACAAAAGCCAAACCTCCACTGCATCACCATCATCTTTTTTTTTTTTTTCTCGAGCCACCATCTTGTTTTTACTGTCGGATTTCTGCAGCTCATCACTTTGCTATCAGTCTTCGTCTCCTCTCCCGGGCCTAAGTGTCCTCTATCAGTGGACTTTAAACTTCCATATTACCAGCAATAAAACCGCCGATCTCTCTGTCCCTACTATCACATGTCACAAGCCTGGAAAGAGCTGAGCTGGCCGCCGCTCCTCTCCCTCTTATGTCACCATTGCGAGATAAGACGTCTTGCGGTGGCAGTGCTCCAGGAAGTCACCTAGACCTGGGTGATGCTCGATCGAGTCAGCACCGGAGCTGGAACACTTTCAGGGTCCTGTAAAAACACTAGAATAAGATTTTGAGCTGCTGGATTTGTGGTTGAATTTTGCTTTCTAGGGCTGCTAAGGATCAGAAGGTCAGACACAATTAAGAAGGCGGTGCCAGGCACCAGACATGAGGAGCTGGAAAAAAAAACACCCCCCTGCAAAATCAATTGTGCAAACTCCTAAGGTGATATGGTGGCTGCTTATTGAGACTGCCTGAGTGAAAACAACAGTAGGATTAGCGAGACTCGCCGCAGTCAGGATGCCTAAACATCCAAAGAATAAGTCTGGCCTGATTCACTCTCTCACACTGCTCATGTCTCTTACCTGACTGAGGTCATTGTGTGCATCAATTCCACCTTTGTACTTAATCACACAAAGCACTGTCCTGACTTTAGTTCGAAATGGAGGACGAGGAGAGAGAGAGAGAGAGAGAGAGAGAGAGAGAGAGAGAGAGAAAGAGAGAGAGAAAGAGAGAGGAGAGGCTTTAAAGCTGTGCAGAGGTGGAAGTGAAAAAAATACTTATTTAGCATACTCCAGTCAATTTTTCAGGTATCTGTATCTGTGCATTAGTTTTTCTTCCCCCCCCCCACTCCTCGCATTCCCAAAAAAAATGCTCTGTTACTTTGTTGTCTTTGGATTTCAGCGCCGGTTCTTTCTTACTTTTTACGTGAGTAAAGAAGTTGAGTCAGTATTTCTACTTTTTTTCTAGTCTAGTTTTTCTAGTCTTTTTTTTTTTTTTTTACACAAATTACCTGCACTTCTACATGCCCAAAAGAATGTGTGCACTTTTTCACCACCTCTGTAGCTGAGGGACTTGCAGAAAGGACAGCTGATCCGGACCAACAGTCTAACAGTCACTCGGTTGGCTGCCATGCCCTCAATTCAGTCACTTGAAACTTTTAGTCTCTAACTCTGGAAAACTTTGCCAACTGTTCCCCCCTTTAAGTGATCAGGTTTAATCTCCAGAGTCCCTTAAAAACAGAAAAGTAATTCTCCTCAGAGAATGGAAGAGGCAAAAGGGACACCGGCTGGCCCCTCCGTCGCCAGTCCTCATTTCAGTGAGAGAAGGGCAGGAGAAATCTCAAAACATACAAGCTGCAGGGACTGAAACACGACGGCTGTTTACTCACCCTCCTCCTCGTTGCAGAGGTAAGAGTAGAACCCCTCCGACTTGAGCATGATGAGGAGCGACCCCCATCCCAGCAGCACGGCGGAGAACAGCAGGTTCTCGATGATGGCAGTCACCGCCATCCACCAGCGCCTGGCGAACGCGGAGGCCAGGGTCGGAGGCATGGTTCCAGAGGAGCGATGCAAAGGGCAGGACCGGAGGACAGGAGTGTGGAGAGCAGAGGGGAGAAGAGCGCGGTGCTGGACAGAGCCTCCCTGACTGACTCGGGATGAAGGATCACTGATCACTTATCTGTGAGGAGAAAGACACAAGAGGAAGGGGGAGGTTTTACAGTTAGCCTATCAGCAATGCCACTGACATACAGGAAGGTTGAGTTTTTTTTTTCTTTTTTATAAGATCACAAGATAAAAACCAGTTAACTTTCAACCTGGCCGGCTGCATGAAGCTGATACCTGGATAACACAGGTGCTCTGTAACTTTTTCTTGTTCAGTTAAGTTTTTTCCTCCTAATAAGACATACAGGCACAGTAAATGCAGCTGCTCCGAATAGCTAAACTAACTAATACTAAGGACCGATGGCAAATTATTAAACCCCCCTGCTGGATCAGAGATCATTACGTCACTCGGCTCAGAGGACAAAGCTCTTACATCACATTATAGCAACTAATAACTTGAGGAGGCATCACAGAGTCTCTGCTGTTCGGGAGGGCGAACCGGCCCAAACTGGATCTTTAAAAAAAAAAAAAAATGGGGCTCCCTCGCTGTTCACCTCGGTGGCCCCTGTGTCTGTCGCCCTCCGCAAAGCCCCTAAATGTCCTCTCAGACTCATCCAAGCGCAACTTTCCTCTGCAATTACTGCGGCGCATCCGAAAAAAACAATAAAGGAGCCGCCAGACAGACAATAAACAAATCAGCTCACACAGCCAGCCTCTCTCTCTCTCCCTCTCTCTCTCTCTCTCTCTCACACACACACACACACACACACACAGTACTGTACGTGCACCCACACACAATCTGCTCCACCAGGAGGAGAAAAAAGTAGTTGAACATCTCATAGGGGGGAACAAAAAAAAAAAACAGCAACGTATAATTAGAAATAATCTGTTTTTTCTGTGTATCTGCTCTCTCATTTTAATCAAAAAAGAAAAAATACAAATGCCTTCCCACTTTTTTAATTCATTTACTTTCAACAACACAAAGTAAAAATCTAAGGTATGAAAAAAGAGTAGATAAAAAAAAAAAAGGGAAACCAGATCTTCTCACCTCTCCAGGCTCCAAACAGCAGCAGGTCCAGCTCCAAACTTCCTGTTGAGCTCTGGACCAGTAGAGTGACCGGGTGTCTGTAAGGCGCCAGGTTTATATACGGTCAGGCGGAGGGGGGCCCTACGTGGCGCCCCCTGTCGACCAGCGTCTGCCTGATGGCTGCACAGACCTCTCATGCTGTCATAATGTGTCTTATCTTAATCATAGGGGTGGCTTGAAGATCGCGTAGTCAGTTTTATTGGCTTACAGAGAACACATTTATAAACATTTACTTTTAATCACATATTAAAAAAAAAGTTTCTTTCACTGAGAATAACACTACTAGGTTGATGTTATCAAAGTGGGAAGCCTTTGACTGGGCGAGTGGAAGGGATTGATAAAAGCAAAACAAAGTGTAGTGATGGACATGATGGTCTTGTTCAGATAACAGGATGTTTTTTTTGTTTTTTTGTTTTTTTTTTGTCCGGATCAATAACGGGGATTGATGGAGAGGCGACCTCCATTGTTGTTTTTCCAGCTGTTGCATAAAATGTTTACTGGTGTTTGCGTGATCAATACTGAGTTGTCTGTCGAAATAACAACATGAACTCTAATCCAATTATTATTACTATATATATATATTATCTTTCATTTCAACCATATCTTTAGAGGAATAATGGTTGTATATCAACAGCAAGCTGACAGTCAAAGTCTGCTTTCCGGCTCTGTGCTGAAACTTGCTGATCTATATGCAAATCGATCACTGAGTGGGCAACAGTGAACCATCTGCATGAACACTGATGTGGTAATTTGTGCTGTTGCTGTGATCAATAGCTCAGATTAAAGGCACAACAACAAAAAACTCGTCTAGCTTGAAATTTAAATGCGGCCGTAAAAGAATTTCCCCTCCCCCCCGGTACATTTGATCTATCTATCGATCCTAGATTGACCAATCAGCCTTGTTTGAGTGTCAGCCGTTAACTGATCAATTGATCCCGCAGCTGCCTGTTTACTGACTCATTACAACACATCAAATGCAATTAATCACCGGTGTGGCGTTTTCATTTCCTGCATCTTTATCAACGAGAAAAAAACAAACAAAAAAAAAACAACCTTTAATTGATCTGATCAGCTGCGTTACGTCACGAAGGTTCCACAGCCAGGTGAACCGCAGTGTGAAAATCTGGGAGCTATTTCAGCCTTTACATGTGGTCTGTGTGGGCGATGAATGCGAGTGAGTGAGATTAGAGAACGTAACTGTCGCAGAATCACCGACACTAGATGAAAAAGGGTGATCTGCTGCTTTCTTGGCAACTTTCAGTTTTCCGAGTTTGAGTCAGCGCCCCCTGGTGGCAAGAAAGCAACACGACACACTGCCACAAAAAAAAAAAAAATCCCAGAGCACACTTGGATAGAATGGTCTTTTATTGCACATTCATAACTGGAATTAAATATTTGGTGAAGTAGTAATTTGCAAAAAGAAATAAAATAAAAATATAGAACGCACAACAACAAACACAGTGCAACATGCCGGGAAAAACATAGAAACATAGAAACAACCGGCCCGCAAAAAATGCTTCTATGAGTACGAAATCCTGAACTTTACACACACAGTTGTACAGTCGTTAGTATGTACTGAATCTCTATTTACACACAGAACCTCCAGCAATTTACAACAGTGATTTTGTCCCTGGATTTTAGTATTTCTTTATTAAGTGCATTAATGGGCAGTGTTGTGGTGACACACACACATGCACACACGCACGCACACACACACACATACACACGCACTCAGCCCAGTCAAGAGTCCCTTCTTCATTTAGTGCAGTCCGCCCACAGCCAGGAGACAGAGTGCCAGCGACAGCAGCGGCGTCTTTGTGGAGGCTTCAGTTCCAGCTGCTGCATCTGGAGGGGGGGAAGCTAGAGACGGGAGGGCGTGAGAAGAAAAATGGCAAAACGATTAACATGAAGAGTTTAAAGCAATATCCATAAGTCTTTCGTGCACAAACGGAGTCAAAACCCAACCAGTGTGTGTGTGTGTTTTGATTTGGTTCAGTTATGCATTCAGTGTTATAGGATTTCCTAAAAATACAGTCGGGGAGTGTAACTGAGTACAAATTTCCATTCCGCTTCATTTTGGAAGGCAAATGTTTTAACTTTTTAGCTCCACTACACTTTTCTGATAACTTCAGGTACGGGTTACTTTACAGGCTACATGCTGCATCAGAGCCCGAGCAGCTCATTTTCAAAAGTAATTCATTATATTGTCAATTGAAAAAAAAAGCATTAAAAAAAATAAACACTAACTCTGTAAACAAAAAAAAATACGATAAAAATATAATCATTCTAATACAAATAAGACTAAGATGTGATCATCGGGGGCCCCATACAAACCCCAATATACCGTACAAACATGTAAATGTGTGTATGATTTACTTTTACCTGATACCTTTTGATAATGCAGTACATCTATTGACAGAAAACGAATTCTGATACCTCAATAAATTCAACATCTGGTACTTTAAATGGACTATTTATGGCTGTGTATTATTCCCTTTATCATTGGCCCTCTGGGAGCAGATTCTAACGTGACGTGAGAAATGAGACCTTCCTCGTCTCTCCCACTTGTCCACCCAGGCCTTTACATTCTTTGTGGAAGTTGTTTAATGTTGCTGGATTGTGGGATTTTTTTGTTGTCGTGAAGGACTCGGGTTGGATTTTCCACGACAGTCCAAAGGATGTGACTTCATGCACGTTCTCAAGTGCCTCGCCTCAGTGCCGCTTTCCGCTCCGCCAACAGAGAGCAGCAGCAGCTGATGTTGTGAAGTGGAGTCTGCTGATGTGAGCGGGTGGCTTCCGGCACGACACAGAAGGTCCTTTAAGACTATTACTCAAGAAACAGTCATACGAGATGCATTCATGAGTTCATAACTTTAAGGGCCGCAGCAGGTAAAGAATGAATTCATTTCAGTTACTTTCACTTTTACCAAAGTAAGTTTTGCATCTTTTCTGCGATACCACTTTTGGGTACTTTTTGGTGACGCCTCAAAAAGTCTCTGATCCTCACCTATACTGGCCTCAAAGGTCAGAAAAAAAAGAAAAAAAAATCTTCCACAAATTTGGATCTGTTTATGTCTGTTCTGGGCAGAAATTTATCCACTGTGCTATTTATTTCTATTGAGCTCGTCACAGCTCTGGAGGAATGCCTGACACAAATAATAGATTTCTTCTCCCTCTGGACAATACTAACTAAGCAAAGACAGATAACATTCTGCCAAACATTCCACAGCGGTTACATAACAGCACAGGTGGAGAAAGACCGGACCTGTGTCCAACTACACAAGACAAATGACCGGTACGGTACGAACATGACCAGACTACAGTAAAGAACCACTGCATGTTTTGTATTATTTAAAAACTTGTGTTTTATGTCACAGCTTAGAATCCTACAGACCAGGTGTATTAGTAACCTAGATGCACCGTATGCTGTCGTTCTGGGTTCTGTGACTGGCTTCTTCTCATTTACACGCGATATGAAATTCTAATAGCACATGACTGAAACATGCTCGTGTTGTCCGCTAATAATATGTTACAATCTAAACTGTGTAGCTAGTAATAATGTTTTTTTTTGTCAGTATTAGATTTGAACTTTGAATTTTGCACTACAATAACGCAGTTAGGGCAAAATAAGTTGTAGTAAGCTGCAAAAAGTGACGCATATATTTTAAACACAGCACTGAAATAGTCTTTTTTACCCAGGCTGCGTGTTGTGAGGTGTTTCAATACTTTGTGCAACATTTGGTCAAGAAAACAAATCTTACTCGGTGAGGAGGTTTCTGCAAAAGGAAAAATCTTTTTCGAGATGCATTCATGAGTTCAGAACTTTAAGGGCCGCACATGTACATAGTGAGGATGTAAACGTTCGCACAGGAACACACGCATGCACCCTCTGACACCTCACCTTTAATGGTGAAAGTGGTCTCCATGCCAGCATGGATGTGGTCAGTTACATGACAGTGGAGCAGCCAGGTCCCGGGGATCCCTGCCACCATCTCCACGGTCTGGAAAGTCCCGGGGAAGAGGTCGAAGACGTCTGCGCGGTGCACGCGGTCCGTCTGACACACACACACACACACACACACACACACACACACACACAAAGCACATACCGTACAGCAGAGGGGAACAGAAAAATAGGAAATAAGCATTGAGTACAGAACTGGCCAAGCAACACTTCCTGCATGAGCATGGAGCCACATCCGGCATCAGAATTAATCGTTTTCATTATGAATAACAATGGTAAGGCTTGGTTGCGGTGCTGAATGTCACCGTGTCACCTTGTAGGTAAAAGTCTCCGCATGGAAGTGAACAGTGTGCATGTCCACCTCGTTGCCCATCCCCAGAAGATACCAGTCGACCTTCTGGCCCTGGGTCATCACCAGTCCATGGAGGTTGCCGTACAGCTTACCATTGATCCCTTCAATAGGCACAATGACAGAGTGATGTTAACACACACACACACACACACACACACACACACACTCACACACACAAACACAGAATCACAGAAATGCAGACACAAGTGTGGCAGCAAACAACAACAAAAGAAAAGTATCATGAAACGTTTATCACAGGCAAACTGCATCATGAATGACTAATTTTTGATCCAATATTGGATTTTACTTATTTTCACTGTTGGACCTGGTGCACAGGAGGGTTTGGTCTTATATTTGAGTTTTTGTGTACTAGAGAGTACATAGAGATCGATTAGTTTTCAAGTATCAAATAAATCACCAACTATTTTGCAATCAGTACATTTTTTGAGTGACAAATAGAAAACAAAAGTCAGAAATCTCTGATTCCAGCTTCTTAAATGTGAATATTTTCCGGTTTCTTTACTCCAATACAACATCTAACTAATTATCTGTGGGTTGTGGGCGTCATGTCGGGCTCTGATCTACAATTTTCCCCATTTTATGACATTCTACACTGAAAATAATCCTTAGTTGCAGCCCTACTCTGTATTTTCAAGATTCAAGATATTTTCCCTTCACCAAGTTAAAGCATCAGAATAGTTTCATTGTAGTACTGACTGTGTTTAACGTTTGCATGCTGAGTGGTTTGCCCAGTAGTTTTTTTAAAAAAAAAGAAATGCTTTTCCTGTTGGTGTGACCGAAGTTTTCTCACGAGGATCGATAAATAAATCCAGAGGGGGGCCCAGAGCTGTGACAGGGGTTGCGCGGCAGGGCTAAATGACGGAGGCATGGCTCTGCATCGCTAGCAAACCATGGACGAGTTTGTGACCGAACTTCCAACACTTGATCTACACCAAGCTACCGAAACAAAGACAAGAAGATAGCAAGAGGGCATATCTCGGCACGGTGAATTCCTTGCAGCAGGAAATGTTCAGGTTTTTGTTTGTTATTGGGGAGCAAGGGAGCAATTCTTGCGTATAGCAGCGATTCTGAGAAAGTCTACTGAAAGAACTGAACGCTGTTGCTCAGAGAAACTTTTAATACCTCCACTATAAAGGCGATCTGTTTCTACTTCAGGTTTCTTTGGTAAGATGTCAAACTGAAGTTGCACTTCTGTATTTAGTACAGAAAACTTTTAGATGTAGGTGTGTGTGTGTGTGGGTGTGTGTGCAGTTCGGGAACCAGTGCTTTCATGGATGCAACAGTCTCCCCGTCCGCGCCTCTCGTCTTATCTCTTACCGTGCATCATGTTACTCTCCTCAAAGTCTTCGGTATATTCAAAAGTATTCGGGTCGACGCCGAGGTATTTTCTGATGTTGTGGTCCAAGTACCAGGACTGGTTTTCATCGTGGACCATAAAGAGCAGAGCGAACTCCTTCTCCACGTCGCCCCTCTGTCTGTTGGGCCCCTTCAGAGTCCCGGGCCTGCAGACCACCAGCGGCCCCAAGAGACCGCTGTACAGATCCTGAACGTACACAGATATCACGAGTAAATACATTTTATCACAGCAACACTGTGAATCACGTGGCCCATGTGACTTGCGGGAGTATTTACATACCCTGATGAAATTGACGGTGGAGTAGTAGGCGTAAGAGATGCAGTTGGGGTCCGAGACCCCGGGACCGGAGCTTTCAGGAACATCCCACGTCAGCTCCAGCATGTAGCCTGGAGGCGAGTGAACATGAGAAAACAAACAAAATATCAATCCCACTGCTTCTGAGAAGGTGCCTGTGGTTTGAAAACACCAGCAGCAGCAGCAGCAGCAGCTGTGCGTTTTCTCTTTATCTTTTCGGATATCACTCTCACCAGGCTTGACGTGAACGTGTGCGCCGCTGGCCTTCACCCCGTGTGCGCTGATGGAGTACGGCCGGCTGGCTTTGTTCTTGAACGTGATCACGATCTGCTCTCCGACCTCGGCTTTGATTATTGGACCTATAGGGGGCAAGAAGAAACCCCACTGCCTTCTTCAGTCTTTTCTTGGTAAAAAAAAGAAAGAAAGAAACGGCGACAGAAAGATCAGCTCAACTTACCGATAATTCCCAAGTGCTGCTGGTCGGGCTGCCGTTTCTTCTGAACCTTGAAGGACTCGTCGGTGTATTCTCTGTACACCACCTTCTTGTAGCGCGAGCCAATCCTGTTTTGCCCCTTATCCAAAAATATGTTGCCTGGGCTGAGAGACACATGCCAATTTGCTTCCATTAACAAAACAGTAATAAGTCGCGCCACTAAACACAGGCTCCGGTTACAACCCCTGAAATACGTCACCGTGCAATTATGTTCACACACACACACACACACACCTGTCTTCCGACGAGCTGTGGTGCTTCTCCACCTCCCAGTCCCTCTCGGGCGAGTAGTCCCACTCGATTTCTTCCGCGCTGATGAAATACTGCACGATCTTGGTCGGCTGCGCGTGCGTGTGCTTCACTTTGCTCTTCTGGCAGAGGTTCACTCTGTACTGCTGCCTCATGCCGGCCGAGTAGTGGTCCGTCACCCTGCAGCTCACCTCATACACGCCTGTGAAGACAGCGAAGAAGAGGTCAAGGATCTGGACACATGAACGGATGTATTTGCGGCTTCGCTTGCTCAAACACACAGCAGAAAAAAAAAGAAATTAAAAAAACATGAGTGCTGCTGCTATCTGTCTGCAACACTGGTCTGTGGTTTTCATCTGGGAGGGTCAGACAGTGACAGCTTGTTCTTGTTTCCTGTTGCTGTAAAAATGCACCTTTGCTGAGACGGAAACATCCACCAGAAGAATGAAACGTAATGCACAGTAGCTGTTTTGACCCGCAAATGCTCAGCTGTCATGTATTTCCTGCTGACGGCCAGGAAATGAGAAAGTTCTGTTTTTGCAGTTTGTTGCACATCTCTGCAAAACTGGGTTTGCTTCAAACACGTAGACTGCCTGTTATCCCAACGTTACTCTGTTTTGTGCGTTTGGAGGTTGTTTCGCGCTACCTAGGTACGTTTTGAAGGCCTCCTTTGCGCGAAAATGTGCTCCGCTCAATTACTGTGCAGACTCCTTTTCGTCTGAAAAACATATCAACACCATCTTATCATTTGACTTGATCACTTTGTTCATCTCTTGGCATGGCATGGTCACGTGCCTTGAAAACAAACTCCAACACGTATGTTTTTAGATCCAACATGAGCACGATGTGACAGTAAAATAAAAAGAATGACTTTAGGTCTTGGAAGCGCTCCTAACATTCAGTTGTCTCGTTTCTTCTTTTACTTTTGTTTTCTGTGTAAAATAACCAAATAAAGTGGCTGATGTCAGATGTGCAAAACTGCACGTCTTAGTGTAACCAATACTATGGCTAATCAAGGAATCACGACAGAATAACCCTATCAAGTAAACCAGACTTGGAAATCAACAACCTCACCATAATCACAACCAATTGCGGGAGTATCTTTTAGCTGGGTGAGGGTGAACGAGATTAGATCTCAGGACACTGTAAATAAGATAAAGATAGCTCAGACATTTCCTGTTTGCATTGCAGTTATTGATGTGTTCCTTTGAGAGCACTTGACATGTATCTGCAAACAAAACTGGAAATACAGATGAGCCCTGTCAATGCGTTTGAGGGAAAGGGATGTGGTTTTTGAGTGGTAGCGCTGTGTGTGTGTGTGTGTATGTGTGTGTGTAAAAGGACTAACCAGGAGTGTTTGGCTGCATGGTGACAGTGGTCGCGGTGTGAGGGAACAGGTTGATGGTGTCCCGCGTTGTGCTCTGCTTCTTGAAGGTGTTCCCCTCGAAATAAACACCGTGGATGTCCACCTCAGTGCCCAGCCCAAAGGTGTACCACGTTACTTTGTCCCCGGCACACATGTCCAGTCCGAGAAGGTTCCCGTACATACGTCCATTTACAGCTGAAAAATCAAAGGGAGGATTTCAACAGAAAAACACACGGTCACAAGTGCAAAAAAAAAAAAAAAAAAAATCAGAAGAGAAACTAGAAATTCAGCAGCACACAGTGATTACCGTGCATCTTATTGCTCTCCTCGAAGTCCTCCTCAGAAGTATGTGGCTGGTTGCCGGCATATATCTTCTTATTCTCCTCCAAATACCAGCTCATGTTTTCATCCATGACAGAAAACAGAAGGAAGAGCTCCTTATCGACATCTTTCTGTTAAACAGAACAATCAAAATATTGCATATTGCAACTTTAATTTTGTTGAGTTTTCATTTGCTTCTTTATCTTGCACACCGGACCTTTAATGGTCCTATGGGGCACAGAGTGTCTGTTTAAAGTCCATAGTATGACGATAAAGAGACACATAATGACCAGAAAGTGACACAAAAGTACGTAGAGACTCAGAACCACCCCAGAGACACGATACTACCATAAACAGACACAAAACTACAACAGGGACATACGGAGTAGCACAAAGAGACACAAAATTACCACAAAGAGACATAATGCTACCGCAAGGAGACAAAAAGAGCAACAAAGCAGCACCTGGATTCCGTTCGTCCCCAGCGCTCCCTTCTTGCACACAAGCAGAGGTCCCACCAATCCAGCGTTGGTGTCTGCGGCAGGATCGGTGGCAGAGTAGTACAGGTAGGGGATACAGGGGGGATCAGTCGAGGACGGACCATCTAGCACCTGCCAGGTGTAGGTGAAGTTCTCCCCTGGGCCGACGTGAGAGCCCGGCTTGTCAGCACCTACGGAGCCGAACACAAAGATCTAGAGCAATCAGATCTGCTGTGACTTCAGTGTGAGGCCATTTTGCAGCCCCCGAGTTTTGTTCCAAATCTGACAGTCAAAAGATTTTGCGTCCAAGAGAGGCGGCTTCCTCACCATCCGCGTAGGTGGCTCCCTCGAACCATTTGTCGTAGTTGAGGCCGTGGGGCTGGATGCTGTAGTTTCTATCGGCTCTATTCAAGAAGACCACTCTGAGACTATCTCCTTCCTCTGCCCTCAGGACCGGACCTGGATGAACGCAGGAGAACAATGTAGCCTCACAAAGGATATTGAGAAAACTTGGAAGAAGGACAAGACACTAATGTATTGGCATGAGAGAGAGAGAGAGAGAGATAGAGAGACAGAGAGAGAGAGAGAGAGAGAGAGAGAGAGAGAGAGAGAGAGTATGAGAAATCAGGAACCAGGCCTCACCTAAGAGTCCTAAGTGTTGAGAATCAGGCGTCTGTGGTTTGGGAGTGGTGAAGGTATCGTCTGTGTACTCTTTGTATATCACTTTCAAGTAGAGACCTCCGATCCGCCCGCCGTCTTCGCCAAAAAAAATCTCCGATGCACTGTGAGGAAAGGGTGGGGAGCGATTACGAAGGGACTTGATGAAGATGATATACATAAGCACAGTGTGGGGTGTGTGTGTGTGTGTGTGTGTGTGTGTGTGTGTGTGTGTGTGTGTGTGCACGTGTGTGTGAAGGGAAAGAGAGAAAAATAGCCAGTCAGAGCGTTTTTGTTTTTTTTACTGTGTCAGGTCGGGGGAACAATAACAAAGACACAATAACAAGTGAGTCACTGCATCACTCTCCACACTGTTTACTCTACACACCACAGAGCTGCCTCGCTACAGGAATGATGAGCTCTCGTACGACCAGCCTGGTCCAGAGGCCGTGCACACAGACAAGCAACTGTGCCCGAGGATTCAGCAAGTCTTAAAGGGATAATTCACCCCCTCAACTCCTTCTCAAAAACTACTGAACATGTCCATTTGATGCATATTGGCTTGTTGGACTCAGGCCGGGCTATAAAACCATCATTATAATAATTACATCATATAGCCCCCACCCTTATGCCAAGATTAAGACTAATTTTGTGGGAGATCTTCAAATTTAAAGGGACCGTCTATTTGTCCAAAAATAAAAATGCATATTTTCACTCTGGCCTGTAGTTCTATTCATCTGTCACTGGTGTGAGGCACCAAGTTTTTGAGACATCGGCCACAGAGGTTTCTGAGAGAGCTCGGTGACACCCAGCTTGTGGTGCTCAACGTGCCAAAAAGACGAACTGAAATAGTCAACGGCAACAGCAATATCCATTATATCGGAGACAAGGCAGACATGTCTACGGCCGATATCCTCAAAACATGGCAACTCACACCAAAACAAGAGGGATAAATATCACTACAGGGGATCAACTGTCCCGTTAGACTGTCTCCTATTGTAAAGTCGAGCTCATGGACTAAAAATTTTGTACATGAAACAGGTGAGACAACTTTTCTTTTCAGGTGGATTAACAGTAAAGAACAGAATAAAACAAGATAAATGGACCCCTGGTGACCTACAGAGTTGGGAGAAAGCTTTTATGAACCCACGGCGGCCCGGCTCACTGTGTGTTTGCTAGAAACACAGGTAAAGTTTTGAATCATTCTGGGCCAAACAGTGTTATCTGCCATAACTACTGATGAGGTTGGATGCAGCGGCATGTTGCTCATAATCGGAAAAAGCTCTCTGCCCACCTCTCTGCCTCAATCAGGGACACGTTGTTGATCATGTCCTTTCCAGAGGGAGCGTAGTTCCACTGGACTTTCTCTGCTGCCAGGTAGTGAATCCTCAAAGCGCCGCCCTTCGCTGCGCCAGTCTCGCTGTCACATGAATTCACCTCATAAAAGGCCTGCATTCCAGCTGGAACAGAGAGACAGGACGCAAACCTTTCACGCGCCATGATTCACACATGCAAAAGTAAAAAAGCTTGTGGTTAAACTAGACCTTTACAGCCTTTTAGGAAATCATTTATGGTAGAAAAATCATTTTGAGAATGTCTAAAAGGTCAGGTTTATCAGTCTAGAAAGTAATCAATATTGCAGAGCTCAGATGACACTGTCACTTTTCCTTAAGCATGAGAATTCCCCTTTTTGAGCCTGAGAGGCCCCAGGACCTGTTAAACTACCAAAGGTGTGATTTGTGTAACTATAATATTTGTACACAGAACAGGCCGTTGAGGAATTCAGGGTATGATACAAAGAAAAGAGGGCTCGACAAGTGTGAGCATTACTCATGCCGTGTTCAGCTAGCACGTCTCATTCAATTTCATGCTCACTGGACTTTGGACAACTTTAAAATGCAGGTCCTGGCGCGTTAGGAGCAGTGGTGAAGGCTCCGATAGCATCTCTCTGACAAAATAACAGAGTGAACCTCACAAAAATGCATTCCCCCACCCCCGTCAGCAAGGCCCGGAGCACGGAGATGAAAGCCGAGGTCAGAGGTCAGATGCCCTACCCTGCAGGTGGTCGTTAACCTGGCAGCTCAGCAGCCACTTTCCGCTCTTGGTCGGGACCATCTGAGCCGTGGCGAACGTGGCGGGGAACAGGCTGAGGACGTCGGTGCGGTGGCCGCGGTCCAGCAGCGTGTTCCCGTGGAAGAAAGCAGAGTGGATGTCCACCTCGTTGCCCATGCCAAACAAATGCCAAGCGACTTCACGGTACTTGCATAACTCGATCCCGGGCAGGTTACCAAACATGTACCCATTAATAGCTGTCACACAGAAAAAAAGGGAAGAACAAAGAGAACAAGGGAAGCCATTCAACATTCTTTTACACCACTTATTTTGGCAATTACTCATTTGAAGCCACTTTTAGCTTTAAATGAATGAAATGTAGGTGCAGCAGGATGCATGTGAATGACTAAGATTCATGTTGTCAACAAACGTCTTACGTGTGGAGTCTTTTTAATATTAAAAAAATCTGAGTGAAGCCCACAGATTTCCTACCGTGCATCAGGTTGGACTCCATAAAGTCCGCGTCTTCTGGGTCGACCCCACCTGGATCGGCGCACTTCTCAATGTTCTCGTCTGCGTACCAGCTCAGGTTTTCGTCCACCACGTTGAACATCAGGAACACGTCCTGGTCCACGTCGTTTCGCGCGGACTCGGTAAAAGACTCGACTTGATTGTTGGTCTCCTTCAAGATTCCTGCGCTCGCGGAGAAATGTGGGACACGGAGAAAAAATGCAGGCCGCGGTTGAAAATGTTGCACATTTATGAAGTCAAGCAATGGGTAAGGGGAAACTTTAAAGATATGGCTACCTGTTGAATAAATGGTAAGAGAAGGCTGCTGACAGACTAACTCTGCCTGAAACTACTAGCGAATGTAAGCTGGTTAGCTCAGGTAGCCGTGCAGCTAGTGGCTTTGATGGGTTCTCCACAGAGCTCTGAGCCATTGGGTGAGTGTTGGCGTTACAGTGTGGGCTAAGGAGCCAGCTCAGCAGCCTTTGACTACAGGGAAGATGAGAGATGGTCTGGTGGCTTTGACTCCTGGCTTCGGCTATGTCTGCTGACAAGCAACGTCTAGAGCGGTGAATTAAGGATTTACATCAATCAGACCAGAGCCGGTGATTGCTGGAACAGTGGAAAGATGAGCTAAGATGGTCTGACTGAGTTGCATTTCAAAGTTAGTTAGTTAGTGCATGTCGGCAGGCTCCGTTATCTAAACTAATGCCAGCTACTGCTGCTCTCTCTCCTCACTTTATTTTTACAATCCGTTCACATGTGCCCCTTCAATAGTCTCTGTCGGTTCTGAATGTAGTCTGTTCTATGATTGAGTTAACAATTTTGCTTGTCTATGTATGGTGAAGGAATGAAACTTGAAATCAGAGGGTGCACGCTTGTGCTTTGTTGCTCGATAAGGAGCAGGCGTACGGGACAGGGCAGGCCGGGACTTGCTGGTTAGCAGTGTTACCCTCAGTTATGCAAGACAATTCGAAGATCTGTTATTTCTTTGCATGCCACTGATAATGTCGGCCACTGTTTTTCAAGCCATATTGCAACTTTAATCTTTCCCACCATCTAAACATCCACTGGATGCACGTGGGCCGCACAATGGAGTGAATCCCACCGTGGTTGTTCTTCTAAGGAAGCTTTCTTTTCTTTTAATCAAAGGATTAAGGCATGGAAGTGTTGTGTAATTTCCTTTTTTTGATGTGGAGAAGCTGTTGCTAAGAGATTACTGTTGAATTTGATTTGCCTTGGCACACAGAGAGGAAACCCAACAGACAACAACACACAAGCCACACGAGAGAGAAACCCTTCTTCTGACGTAAAATCAGGTTAAACGACGTAATGTAGTCGCGCGACATCATACCTTTCTTGCAGGTGAGCAGAGCCCCGATGAGTCCTGAGGCGATTTCCCTGGGGGCATCCAAGTGAGAGTGGTAGACCCAGGTCAGACAGTTGGCGTCGTCATCTGTGGGGGCAAATTCTGGCCTGACCTCCCAGCGGTAGGTGTAGCTGCCCCCCGGGGGAACACAGTCGTCCTTCTTCAGCACGTTTGATGTCCCATCTGGATAGAGTGCCCCTGGTAGACAAACAGAAGATGTTTACGGTGGGATCACTTTGTTTCCTCTGAGGTCTACGGAGCAGCTGAGCCCAGTCAGTAGAAAAAGTGACATGGTTAAAAAGCCCAATTTGTTCCTTTAACTGTGTCTGAAACAGATACACCAACTGCAAAAAGGCTTTAATTGTCACATTCCGGGGGATTTGCCAGGTCAAAGGTCATACCCATTTCCTTTAAGAATCTTATCTCTGTTAAGCTTTGAGCTTCCACGTGTGTGATCTATAAACACATAAATAACCTCATAACCGGTGACCTCTGGAACTGTTCGTACTCAGCACAGGACACGGTCAGTTTTATGTTCACATGCTGACACTACTTCCTCTCCCGTCTCCACCTCTCCAATCGCCACATCTCTCTCCCTTCCTGCCCGAGCTGCTATTTGAAAAACGGGTCTCCCGACAGATGTTTCATAGAGGTACAAATCCTTTAGCACAGCATGACATCAGCTATAATCTGTCTTTTGGGAACTGAATATTAGTTTCACTTTCAGTTCCCGTAAGGCTCTGGAAATTCCTGAGTTATGATGCATCTCCACCCTGGAGTGGGAGTGAAGGAACTATTGCATAACTGCTGTTAAGTTCAGGGACATGGAGGATTGAAAGTGTGCTGTCTGCTCCGTCTGCCAGTGAAGCAGAAATGCAAAAACAAGATGCCTTGCATTCTAGACTATATAATGTTTCTGAACATGAGGATGCACACTGAGCCGTGTGCAGTCAAACCGTCCCACTTGTCTGAAGTAATGCCAAAACTTTGAACTGTCCATTAAGGCAGATCTCTTGATAACGGCTCCTGTATGTTATTATGTTACAATATTATTCTTTTCAGGAAAAATAAGCGATGGCCTAAATATAATACTTACTTTAAATAAGTTGGCTCAGCAGAACAGTGTCAGACTTACTTCCTCAGACAGTAATATCCATATTACTATCATTAGTGAAACCTAATAGGTTGTTTTTGTAACACATTGGTGCATGAACTGATATTTATTTTGGTGGGAAATCCGTTCATTCAGCATTTCTTTGTGTTTTTTGTGAGGTGAGCACCCGTGCTCTTCCCCCCCGCTGGTGCATTATCCTGCATAAATGTCTCCATGTCAAGAGGAGAGGGTCGCGCTAAGGATCATTTTGATGAACAATCCCATTACACAAAATGTTTCTGGCCCACTTCATCAGTGTGTACAAATGTCTTTTTGGGGGCAGATTGAGCATATTTGCAGTCTGCTTAGCACCATCTGACAAATAACTGCTATATATTATGCCCATTATCGTCAATACAGGCATCATTTCCCTCAAAATCTTTGTTTCTTTTCTATCTTATGCGTTGTGAGCTGAGAAGAGGTGGGAAAAGCAGGGGAGAGAGAAAGGTGATGACATGTAGCAAATGTCCTGGGCCACTGTGGTAAGGACTTATCATTAGTAGACGTAATAGGTGAGCTCTCTGGCGCCCCACAGGTATTACTTTCCATAAACAGATTTTGCTAATTGATTCTGCACATCTTGTGCTTTTCTATGAGCACGGGCTGTAAATGACTTGTGTGACACTATACCCTCTGAATTCTTCTCGTAGAAAACTCCGTGGGGGTGCATGGAGTAGTTCCTGCTCGCAAAGTTCTTCAGGTGGACCACGATAACGTCGTTAACCTCCGCTCGCAGTATGGGCCCCAGGAAGCCCAGCCAGGGGGGCCGGGGGGCCTGCTGGCTGTACGTAGCATCTGTATACTGTCGGTACATGGCCTTCTTGTAAACACTGCCGATTCGGTCGGGCCCTCTTTCCAGGAATACAGATGCATGCCTGAGATAGAAGTGGAGGGAAAACATAAAGAATGATAAATAGAGACAGAGCTAGAGGAAGGAGGGGGCAGCAGCTATAAATCCTGTTTTGTCCGGCATTTCTCAAGGTCAAGGTCACGTTACACAATGTGGCATTCCACAATGTGGCATTCCACAATGGCACGTCGCTTCATCTCCCAGTCGTGCTGCAAAGTAATTGTTTTTGCGCAAAAGAAGCAGAAACAAGTGTTGTAAATGTTGCAAAAAAATACAATCAGTAATCACAAAAGCAATCACAGCAATAGAATAAAGATGTTGAGTGAACTAGTCTGTGAATATGAGTGGGAGGGACACAGCATCTACTGTATGACACACCATGATGAAGGTGCAACTGTCTGATTATTGTCTAATTATTATTATTAAAACACGGCATGTGCAACTGTATCCATCTACAGAACTGTAAGTAATTAATGCAAATAAACAGAAGAGGCATGATAAAAAGTGTAAAAAAAAAAGTGGCAAATATGGCAGAGAGACTCCATAAAAGGCTTTCATTCATCTCCGAGATGATTGGATTTTGAATTTAGACGGCAGCGCTGCGGAACAAATTGCATCTGGTTGCAGCTCTCTTAACAATTAGACTTGCTATTATTGTGATTACACGTTTCCGTGGGCTAATAACCTGTTACCGGAACCGTGGCAGACAACAGCTTTGTTACTGAATATCTAGCTCATTGGCAACAGGGAGAGGAGGACGCGAGATGGCTGCGCCGACAGTCTGATAAAGGGGATTTCACTGAGCGCCTGGGTCGGAGCAACTTAATGCTGATGTGCGACCTCATCATTTATACCCCAGTTAAACAAGGTGGGGTGTGAGATGAGACACTGGGTGCCACACAAGCCTTTTAGCAACAAGTGTATAGGTGCACTTATCTCAGCATAGATGAGATTTGAACTTCTCCACGTTGCGATCTGTGTACCTTTGTTGTTGCAGCTGCATCTCAGGTACAGTGAAACACACCACGTCTTGTTTTACTATACGTATATGCGATCTGCGATTCGATTCAATGCTTGAATAGAAAAAAACAAGTCTACAACATGATGTTTGGATGACCGATTAGCGTGCGCGAAAATATCTCGGCCTGAGTGGAATCAATCTCGTAAGGCCTTGGCTGCACCTGTGTTTATTGGGGATTGGTCACTGAGCGTTGTCTAAGTCTGGAAAGTCCAACATTATGCAAGGTTGGAAGAGGAGACGAACAGCTGCACAATCATAGCCGGGCCATCTCCGGCCATCTAATTATATCCACCATCCGCCTTCATACGACGGAGGGCTTTTATCTCAATTTAGACTTTTCTTCAATAACGAGCTCATCTGCTTATCCTCATCCTCCATATTACATTAGGAGTGCGTAAACCTCACAAACCTTGCCATCTGTCCTTTACCAAGTACATCTTCCCCCTGGATCTGTTTGGTACTCTTAATTATAGGCTGATCAAACGAGTGGACGGTGTTCTGTGCTGTTTCAAGTGTCAACAGCCGGAAAC
Source organism: Acanthopagrus latus (assembly GCF_904848185.1). Taxonomy (NCBI): domain Eukaryota; kingdom Metazoa; phylum Chordata; class Actinopteri; order Spariformes; family Sparidae; genus Acanthopagrus; species Acanthopagrus latus. The sequence goes on from NC_051051.1 coordinate 9,917,166, forward strand.
ATCGATGTGAACGCCACGATGGGGAAATAACCGTTGTCCTTTATTCAAGAAATCACGCTTAATCTAAACACACAAAGGATGGCACCGACTACAGACAGCGCAGAGGGGCACCAATGCCAGCGAGGTCATCAGTATCATTTGTGGGCTGGGCAAAATACCGTAAAGGATAAGGTCGCAAAAAATGGAAATGTTGGTAATTATCTACTCACTCCCGTGCAGATGTGAACTCAGGTGAAGTTTCATAGTCTTCCTGAGATTAAAAAACATGTTTAAATGAATCCTTAAAGCTTCTTCAGAATAATCATATAGCTTCTTATGTTTTATGTCAAAATCTTCACTGTAGCTGCTGAACTAAAAGCGTTAAAAGCTAAAAGCTATATTCAGGATATAATCACACCTTTTCCTATCAATTTTTGGGATCTTTCGGTTTCTGGGGACTTGGATTACCTTAGACGAGCTATACTAACCATCTCATGTTGTTTCTTTTTCTGTCGTATTATTTGGTTTCAAAACAAGTCCCCGTCTACTTCAGCTGTCTAGGAGAATGCTGCAGCACTGTTTTGCTCTGAGGCTCCAGAAATGTTTTGTGGACTTCACCTGACTTTCAATCAGTTTAAGGGTGAGCCAGAAATGACCGAATTTTCATTGTCGGATGAACTTTACCGTTTAAATGATCACAGTGGGGACGCAGTCACCCGGTCCTCAGGATCAAACCCATTCACCTATTTCTCTTCGCTCTCAAAGTGCAGCGAGTGATGAGTGCCGTGACGCAACTTCCTCTCTCGTTCATACGGGGGGCAGCTGTCTGTGCTTCCTCCTTGACTTTTTGGCACACCGACACAGGGAAAAGGAAGCCTCTAACCTCGTGACAGAAGTCATTGTTATATCTCTCGAGTACAAAGAGGCCGGTTAAGGTTGTACCATGGAGAAGAGTTTACACCATTATTTGTGTGCCCACTTCCTTCCCCAGTCCCAACATTTCCCCTGCTAATCTCGAACCACTGTGCGAACACAGCCCGCTAAACGGGGGACTGACGGGATGGGTCGTAACACATCTTTAAAACATTATATTGATTCTAGTAATTTCGCAGGATGCCTGGGCAGCGTGAAAGAAAGGCAGGCAGAGGTGCGCCTGCCTGCCTGCACGTTCTTCACACCAGCATGTAACACACACACACACACACACACACACACACACACACACACACACACACATACACACACACACACACACTCCTTAGTCAAAGAAAAAGTGGATTTGAGTCACGGCCAGTCACTGAGCAGGCGAGACACCGTTATGAAATGATCTTTCATATCAATAAACCTCATTGTGAAGCATATGGTGCGGTGTGGCATCTGTTTTTTTTTTTTTTGCTTCCTTGTCTTATTGTTACAACTCACCCCAACATGTGTGATCACCTACCCCGGTAGTGGGGTAAGCAAGGGTTGACATCACCTCAGGACGTCTTTGATGCTCTTGCAGAGAATTTGTAGTAAACACATGTGGGTAGAGTTTGAGAACAACAGCTCAAAGAAAACTCAGTGAGTTACCAGCAAAAAGTGGTACAAACATACCCGGTCTCTCCTACTGTCACCCCTCCTGTGGAATGGTGACTTTGGAGGTCTGGACACTGTCACACCCTGACAAAGGTGTCATATAAACTTTAGACCTATGACTTTAACCTGGACTGGGGGTCCTTTAGGTGTTCACCTCAGCACTCACTATCACTTTCGATCAACCCCAACACCCCGAGAACGAAAGAGGTGAATGATCAAAGGTTGAAAAAAAAAAAACGTGTCACAACTCACTCATCGTGTTGGACGTCTCTCCCATTCAGCAGGTTTTTACCGCTGGGCGCGTAATCCCACGCGTCCTCGACGATCCCCACGTAGTAGACCCTCTCCCTGCTGCGCTTCGCCTCCGCGTCGGAGGAGACGAGGAGCAGCAAACAAGCCGCAAACAGCCCCAAAGTCCGTGCCATGTTTCTCAGGATCGCTCCGTTCGCACGCAGGTCGGGAGAGAGCGCTGTGCGGGTTTAGGTTTCGAGAGCAACAAGTGGGGAGCCTCCGCTGCATGGAAGATGCAAGCAGCGCGTCAGGCGGGTTCGCTCCTCGGGGGCCGCGGCAGCACTTATGAAACTCTGCGAGGGCAGTACAGTCGCTCCATTGAGCCCGAGGAGCGAGTCACGGTGCGACCGCCTCCTGTGGTATCGGACGCGCACGGATAATAACCTCTCAGTGCCCGCGCGTTAATTATTATAAAGATGTTATTGAAATCGGCCGCTGGGAAATTAACGTAATGGATGTACTTAGGTGAAAAACGCCGACTCGGGCGCCACGGGGCGTCTCGATTGGCTGTCAGTTTTCCGACAAGTGATGAATAAGCACGTTATCGTCAGACCATCAGCTGGTCTGTGTGTGTGTGTGTGTGTGTGTGTGTGTGTGTGTGTGTGTGTGTGTGTGTATACACAGGATACGATTTTCATTAGTTCTCAACCATGTTTTCAACATTCAGGCACCACTTACCTGTTGAGCTCACCTGAGCTCAAACGTATTTTAGGCGCTGCTAGTAGTGGTGTTATGAGGGCAGTGGCTGACGTCACTTATGGTTTGTAGATCAGTTTTGATCAGTTATCAGTTTGTACATTTCTGCAAGTTGCACACTTTGTATGGAGCCAGCAAGCCTTAAGTCAAGGTCATAAACTGACTTTGGGGCCAGGTTAACCCGTTTTGGCACAAGTTGCAGCAATAGGATCGTAGCCTCATGATATTGTATTATAATGAAATGTGTTGGCACTGTAATAAGGATAAATTGATTTTTTTCACATGTTATGGAAATGCCCCAAAACTGCAAACAATTTTGGAGGAACTGTGTATGCTCAATTACTAATGAGAACATCCTTGTGGGGCCTAAATTATGCATTTTGAAGTGTATGGACAATGATGGCTGACCACATAACGATTGTTTCTGTTGTTTTTATGAGTACGAGAAGAGTTATAGACATAGATCACTCACAATTTAATAGAGAAATCACGGTTACAAACCTTTAACACAGTATTGAGTTTGTAACAAAAGTCTAATTCCACAATTTTACGCGAAATGTGTGTTTGTATCACTAATAATCTATAGAGCGTTGGAGACTGATTTAATAAACATAAATAAAGTAACTTGTGGTGGTGATCTTGTCTGACTAATCGTACTGTAAAAGAAAATAAAAACACATGTGGAAACAACAACAATGTTCCTACTTGAGCTACATATTTAGAATGGTGAAAGGTGCAGTCACAAGACAAGCTGCTACATTTAATGTAAGATAAAACAAACAAACAAACAACAACATTTTAAAAAAAGTGTTCTTTTTTGTTTTCTGCACAACCATGACCTCTGGTGACCTCTGGAATGATCTCTCAATGACCTTAGGGGTTCCACACGCAGCTTCAGAGCCAAGTGGACATTTTTAAACATCCCCACATCTTGCAGACTGCAGTTGTGAGTGATCCTGCATCAGAGAGATGAGGCTGACACCTGCTGACCAGCTCTGAGCATTACAACTGTAGAGACTAAAGTGGGTAAACTGATGTCTCTGCCTTTCACAAAGTAAAAGCAGAACACCTCATAACCAGCCGTTCTGGTCTTGGCCCCCTCATTTGCATGTGTGGGTGTGATCCCTGAGGTCCCTTATTTCTGGTAATCCTTCCAAATCTCTCAGTACAATCTGGACCCCACGCACTGTAGAGATATGCAGTAAAAGACATGTGAGTAATGTTGTGGCTCTGTAGGAAAATAAGGCCCTCAAAGCAACAAGGCTGCGAAAAAAAAAGAGTACATCTTATATTTATATAATTCCATTTTGTGCCTGCAGGTTGCAGGGTCAAGTCAAGTTCAGCCCAGGAGCCGACTGTGTTCTCTATTGTTTTGTAACACCCTGAAATACAAATCCATAGGAAGAACACATTGTTCCACATTCCACACAGTCATCTGTGCTTTTTATTCTAATGCAGGCCCCAGACCAGCACTTTACTGTGCGATGGAAACCTCTGGAAATTCCACGTGATGTCCATATATTTAACCTAAACAATACAATTCTCATTTTGGTTTGCGGTCTTGCGATGTTTGTGCTGTTCCTTCATGTTACAGTCAAATGCAGTGTATAATTATCTCCACTGTATGAAAGAAACACTGAGTTTACATTCAACATGCATCAACTTGAGCACCAGCAGGGCTTGGCACATGTTTTATAGTGGTGGTTCATGCTTTGTGTCAGCCTAAACCCAATCTAATTCCAGATTTGGGCATTTGGTTGAAGATTTAGGCAGATTTACGTATTTAGCTGGTCGATACCCACAGTGAGAGAGCAGGCGGCGAATAGTAGCAGTGTAGCAGAGAACAAATCTCACACATCTTGTCACACAGCTACCCACCTCTTTCATACTAATCTTTCTAATTCTGGTTTAAATGAGTAAGCGCCATGGCTCCTAATATTACATTTGGAGAACTCAGGTTTAGAGAACTAATACTGGATGAGCAAAATCATTTTGAAGGCAGACTTTAAGGAATGACACACTTATCCGCAAATGATCTTTACATTTTGCAAAATGTGTTTGGACTGTAGCTGTGCCACTTGGTTCTTGTTAACATGTATAATATTGATGATTAGATGATAAAGTGACTTCATATTTAAATCAAGGCTAATTTGGTTTTGATAGCACTGGTTACTGGCAACACCTCACTAATCTTCAATGAACCACTGGTTCATTATTTATTTGTTGACCAGTATGATGAGGTCCCATGGAAATTCAATTAGACAAATTAAACAAAAGATAAAAAAAAAAGCCTAATAAAAAAAGAGATTCCAATGGAAAATCAGAATTATGAGATAAAAAGTTGAAAGTTGTCCCACATGACTTTTTAAATGACTGTTTATATTTATATTTCATAATTATAATTTCATAATTATGCTTTATCTGACAGTTATTACCTTTGATCTCATAACTGGGTCTTTTAAACTCATTATTATGCCTTTTCATCTCATAATCATCACATTTGATCTAATAATTTTGATGTTTTATCTCATAATTATGCATTTACATCTCATAATCAAGACTAACATCGGATTTTTTTCCTTAAATCAAGGTGTTTTCTTAAGTAGATTTCCATTCAACCATCAGTGTCCTGTCCCAAAGGCGCCGTGCGCGTCCACAGCTCCTTTGCGTGACCGCGCTCCCCTCACAGTGAACGCGCACGGCAGCGCCTCTCTGTCTTCCTGCTGGTGCCTGGCGGTGGCTGTCTGGGTACAGACATGGCTGCTCTCAGCAAAATACCGCACAGCTGCTACGAGATCGGCCATACGTGGAGCCCGTCGTGCGTGCAGTCTGCCGTGGATGTAACCAGGGGTGCCCTGGAGGTCTCCTTCAAAATATACGCCCCTCTTTATCTGGTAGGTTTCACCGCTTGACCTGCAAATATTTGGACGCTCTGAAGCTAAAGTTAGCTTGCTAACCAAGTAAAGCTAACTAGTTAGTTCTGAGACGAGCAGCAAACTGACGTGACGCTTGCTCACCCTCGGGGGGCTAACGGTCAAGTTCACGCACGAGTTCTAAGTCTGTGAAAGAGGAATGACATTTGCACCAAGTTGCCCTTTTACAAAACACATTCTGACACGGTCATGAGTTACAGGCTAATTACCAGTGAACTGAAAAACATCATCTGATAAGTTCTGCAAACCTCTGAATTCCGCAGTTAACTCGTTCAACCAGTCAGCCCTGGTCCTTTCGCAGATCCTCGATGCTGTTGAGACCGCCAGTGCGAAGTTGAATACATTCACAGTTATATTTTTAATGATTTTTGCAATGTTTGGCAACCCAGTGTGTGCTGTGTATTGCAGATAGCAGCAATTCTAAGGAGAAGGAAGAAGGACTACTATCTGAAAAGGCTTCTCCCTGAGATCCTGTGGTCTACCTCTTTCCTCACTGCCAATGGGGGTCTCTATATCGTTTTCTTCTGCATTCTCAGGTCAGTTGATGTCACCCAGATGTGCCCTATCAATCACACAGCCCAGCTGAGATTATGAGGATCAGATGCAAGAGTTTCAGAAGCTCAACAGACACACCCGAGGAACAGTTTGACTGTTTGCACAAGCCTACAAGTTAAGCAGTCGTGTGTGTGTCTTTGTTCAGAGTTGTTCAAGTACCCTGTGGGGATTTCTTGTAAAAAAAAAATACATTTAACATTACCACACAAATGTGTTGAAGGAAGGCAATTCATTAGCAGGCCATACAAACAATTTTGCTTTTGATTTAAAGGGAAAAGACAGGACCTACATATGACCAAAGCATTATTTATTTGCATAGAGTTTGGGCAGACAGTGACCCTTCGTCTTCACTACCGTCCAGTTGTGAAAAGCAACTAGACAAACAAACAAATAACAGAAACCACCGAACGAACAGTGCAGTAAAGCTGTATATTGCTAACTTTAGGAAACTTCTGGGAGGGTTCAACTCCTGGTCTGCCGGGTTCGGCTCGGCGCTGCCTGCCTCCTACATCGCCATCCTCGTGGAGCGCAAGAGCAGGTGAGATTCTGTCTGAAGAGTCTGTTCACTTTTTCTTGCTCCTCCTGTTCTCGCAAAGTATGCTCGTGTTTTGCACAAAAAAACAAAAACAAACAAAAAAAACGGCACTGTCTTTTTAGGGATTGTAATAAAGTTGTTGGTTAAATCTTAAATACTGATTCTGTGTCTATTGAGAATTCATGTATCTCCCTTTTTTTCCCCTTCAGGAGAGGGCTGCTGACAATATACATGGCAAATCTTGTAAGAGCTGCTCTGTTCTTTTAAATGTTATTGTTACACGTGATGAGATATGTCTGCTTTTCACGACACAATGTGTATGTAAAAGTATAATCTTCTGATTTTGTTGTCAGGCCACTGAGACCTTATTCCGCATGGCAGTGACACGAGGCATGGTCAAACCCATCAGGCACGGCGAGGTAAGATGAAAGGGAGTTCTGGGTGAGCTGAGATTGAGGAGATGAATTATATCTTACATGATATGGGAGAGTCGTGGCTATCATCACAGGCTCTCAGGTCTGCTTTAGCTTCCTGTTAGCAGGTAGCCACGCCTCGGCAGATGGAGAATAATACTTGAATGTACAGTGGATTACAGTGCATGATATGAAGATACACCACACGTCCAGCAGCTCCTATTTCAATGCATAGTGTAAATATTCATATGCATGGCCTGATGGTTACGTTTCACCTGTTTTTCCTGATGCCCTCGTTTTTACTCTTTTTCCCCATTAGGTGCTCCTCTTCTGCATAACTGCATCGCTCTACATGTTCTACTTCAGGTCAGACAAATTCTCACAACCCAATGTGAAACATTTATAGAGGAATGCTCACATTTTGAGTGAAATTTGTTTTGTTTTTTTGCTGCAGGAGTAAAGATGGTCTCAAAGGCTTTGCATTCTCTGCATTAAAGTAAGTGGTCCCCATTTCCACTAATGCCTTGATTTAGATTCCTGCTGTCTTGCTAAAACTCACAGGTGTGGTGTGGGCTCTACTGTGTCAGGTTCATCATTGGGAAAGAAGAGATTCCCAATCACTCTGTTATGGCAGCAGAACACACCTGCACAAGGCCCCTGGAGAGGACAGCTGCTATAGAGACTGGAGAGGACTCGCCGGCGTCAGCAGAACGGCCCAGCTCCAGGAGGAAAACTCTGCTAGCCTACACCAGGGAACTGCTAGAATCCATGTGAGAGAATGCACACCTCAACACAGGCACACATGGGTTTTTATAAAGAGTGCCCAGAATTTACTTTTCTTTTCTTTTTCTTTTTTTTTTAATAATTCAGATGCAAAAAGGGTCCAAGGCACAGATGTTGTAAACATTACCAGGACAACTGCATTTCCTACTGCATTAAAGTGAGACACTGATTTAAAAATCCTCACAATTCTGTGTAAGTCAATGATGGTATTAAATACTTTTCTCTTTTCTTGCATTGGGCAGGGTTTTGTCAGGATGTTCAGTGTTGGCTACCTGATTCAGTGTTGTCTTAAGGTTCCCTCAACGTTCAGGCAGATGTTCTCTAAACCCTCACGGCTCCCCTCCCTCTTCTACAACAAAGAGAACTTCCAGCTAGGGGCCTTTCTAGGATCCTTTGTCAGTATTTACAAGGTACATTTCATACTTTCTAGTTTATTTGTTTGTTTTTTGTTTTCTGCCATTTTCCTTTTTTTTCTGTTTTGCTTCAATTCTTGCTTTCAGGTTGGCAAACATCTGCCTTGAAGTACCAGAATATATCGACTGTACAACATATGTTTCCGCCTCCCATCACCTTAAAGACACATTTGATTTGTAATATCTGATTTCTATGTCTGATTTACATTTGTGAGTTTCACGTTGTTAAGATTTATGTGTTCCTCTTTCACACAAGGGAACAAGCTGCTTGCTGCGCTGGTTGCGAAACATTGATGACGAACTCCACGCACTGATTGCTGGTGAGGATTGCCTAAACTATCAAATGAAATCACTGCAGGCCAATCGTGCACTCGAGTTTTTCTAATGTCCCGGCTGATTGACTCTGTTTGATGATTGTCTGTTTGCATTTCTTGCTGTTTTTTTCTAGGCTTCCTGGCCGGTATGTCAATGTTCTTCTACAAAAGTACGACGATATCCATGTATCTCTTCACAAAGCTGGTGGAGGTAAAAGAAAATATCGGAGCATGAAGCATTTACTGATAAGCACCGTATTTTCGTCAAAACAGATCGCAGAAAATTGGCTTGCAGGCTATTGTTATTGTGCTTTTCTGCTTATCTGTATTGGACAGTTTATCATTAACAGCACATGCACTCTGTCTCTCTGTCCATAGACCATGTACTTCAAGGGCATTGAGGCCGGACGGTTCCCCTACTTCCCTCATGCAGACACAGTGCTATATGCCATCTCCACTGCTATCTGTTTCCAAGCTGTAAGTAACATGTACACAAACATGCATATTGGTACCCGGCCCTGTAGTCTAGTGTTATGGCAATGGATTCTTCTGTATTGCCAGCAACTGTCTTCTAATCTAGCATTTTATGATGGCTTGTTGGCTTATCATTATGAAGTCATAAAATTGCTAGGGGCTTGACAAAATTAGTAGAACTGGGCAGCCACATCTGAAGGATTACACCCGGCATATGTGTGTGAACGGTAGTTTTGCCAACCGTCATTAATCTTGCATAACCATAAATGGATACATTAACTCACCACTGTGCATCCTGCAAACAGCTGTGTATAGAAAGATAAAAAATGAAAGTATTAGAAATATGTGCCATCTTTCTTTCACTTGCTCAAAAACAAACCAGATCAAGATCTTTGTCAGGAAATGGTGGTGCCCTTACCGCTTTTGTCCACAGGGGTCGCCAGAATCAACACAAAATTTGAGTTTCTTGCAGCTGTTCTAAATTAATATGTTTTTTTGATCTTATTTCATCATTACATGACTGGTGCTGTTAATGTGACTCATGCGCTCACTGCTGAGCTGACCTGTTTTCTCACCAAACACATTTCATTGTACCGATGACACTGTGTTGAGCTACATGTGACTCAGGGTGAGTAAAGACATTATGTATGACACATTACTGTTACACAGGCCGTCATGGAAGTGCAGAACCTCAGGCCTACATATTGGAAGTTCCTGCTGCGTTTGACTAAGGGCAGGTACGAGGGTTTTCATTTCTTTTGTTTTGTGAGAATCTGTTATAAATGACAAGTGAATCTTAAACTACAGTATACAGCATGTATGGTAGTCTCACGTAAACAATTTAATCCAATCCTGTCGTGATAGATTGATCTATAATCGGACTCTTTCTGTCCATAATCTCCTTGAGTTGTATTTTTTTCATGATGGTACAGTGATGATTTTTCTGTCTCCTCTCCCAGATTTGCTCTGATGAACAGACAGGTTCTAGACGTGTTTGGGACTCAGGCATCCAGGGACTTTAAAGGCTTTGTGCCCAAACTGGACCCCCGCTTCACCACCATTCTCACACCAGGAGCCGACATCCAGCTCGGATGATTTGGGGCCGAGCTCTGGGAGGGGTTTTAGGGTTACCTCAACAGGAAATGAACAGTTCTGACTGTTCTTTCTGAGTAACTTATGGATTTTTTTTTTTTTTTTTTAAACGGATGTTCTAACAGCTCAGAAGCGATGATGTTCACGTTATGTGATGGGATATGCTTTAGAGGATGTAGAAGGCCTGTCCAAAGCAAGGCGTAGCCAGTGTCGAGCGTGGTGTTGCACATCAACTGATGGGGATTGTATGGATACAGGTAACCGGTAAAATAAATGGAATGCATCATTTTAATGACATAATTTGCAAAACATAAAAAGATTTCACTTTGGATCCAAAAACATTCCTTTTATGCTTTCAGTGTAATGTTTTGTTATTTTGCAGGTTACCTGTTTATACTGACTGAACACAGTTTGGTTTAATCAGATGGTTGCTTTTATGTCAGCCGGTGAAACTAACTGAACTTTTTGGAGTAGACGCAGCGATATCTGAGGAGGAATTTGAGATTATCCCCTGATCATTTCTGAATGTGTACTTTTTCGAGACGATGGATGCAACTGATGATATTTATGATTATGTAGCCTTATCAAATATTTTATTCTTTATTAGATTATGGGATTATGAGATGTGTTTAGATTGTGGTCTGTGATGTGAAATACGATGTAAAACACAGGTGGAAAGTCACCGTTTTTAACCTGTTGCAGGTGTTTGTTTTCTTTTTGTAAGCATTTCATTGATTTCTAAATGTGATTTGAGTTTTGTTTTCCAAATCTGCACTGTTAGACACACTAGAGTGTTTCTCTAAACGACACTTGACAGAAATTACTACCATAGAGCTTAATGGTTTAAAAGAAAGCATCAAGGACCACGCCGAATTTGGTCGTTTATTTTATGGAAGATTAGTAATTAGAATATACACAATTTTGATGTAAATGGAGGGAAAACAAATAATTTTACATTTAAGACACATAAAACTACAATAAATACAGCTAGTTAAACATGTAATAAATCCACTGTTTACTTGTAAACTGTACTGAGACTAATAATGTCAACAAATGCATTCACAGCACATACAGATCACTAACCTGATTACTTTAAAATGTGGATTTACAGTTTGCAGATTGTCACTAATCACGTGTCTCCCTGTAATCTATTTTTCAAAGAGACTGGTATATTTGAAGTGTATTAAACATAGAATGTTGAATAAGAAACACGTAGTCATATATTATGAATGATTCAGCCAGAGGTGGATGATGTGGCAGAACAGATAAAATGGGTGTCTCTTTCACCTGTGGTTTACAGTCGAATACACATGTAGCTTCTATTTACTGCATTCAAACATTTCGATCAGAGAATGGGCTTCTAAGTTTTTGTGAAACAGCCTTTAATGTACAAAATGCATTACATGAACTACATCACTGAAGAGCACTGAAAAGCCAAGTTTGTTAAGTGATGCACGGGATGAATTGCACATCCATGTAATGCTCTTTAAAGTTCTGCACCATCAAAAAACATTTTCTTCACAAATAATAGTAATAATAAAAAAGGCATCGCTAAGGCCAACCTGCTCTATCTTTTTCAATTTCACTCTCGTGTTTGGATTAGAAATGACTTCAATGTTGAATATTTACTAATACTGCCAAATGCAGTTTTGAGTTAAATACATGGTTGTTTCACATGAGCTCTGAGAAATAGTGATGTGGCTGCTTTGCGTTTTGATTAATAGTTTGTGTCAGTTCCAAGGTGAACCCTGTCGCTAAAAAAATCCACATTAGATTGAAACACAGATTGAAACATTGTTTACTGAAGAATTTGTTGTCATGTTGGTGCACTTGCCCGAAGGCAACAAGGTATCAGTTTCTGTGAATAAAATCCGCACAGCCCAATCCGCTTTTGTTTTTCATTTTCCGTTGCTGAGAGATGAGGATGTCTGCCAGAAAAGATGTTTGGACATCTCTCACCAGGTGATAGATAGAGTGGTTCTGCAGTTTGTTAAATAAAGGGGACAGTGGGCACTTCTGTGGTTCCTGTAAAATATCTGTGCTTGGTGCAAATGACGTCTTTTCCCTTTGGGGCCATTTGTAACACTTTCATTCCAGATTTGAAATGACTGCATAATATTCCACTGTAAAACTGTAAAATCTTTTGGTACACATCTCAAATTTCTGGCAATTATTTACTTGTTGGTTAATGGCAAATTTTGCTTTCACTTCTTTAACTCAACCCAGCTTTAGACACACCTGACCTCCGTACATAAAGCCATGATTGTAAAGAATACAGAGCAAAGTTCCTATTTATACTGAAGACTAGATGTTTAAAAAAAAAAATAGTGACACATTAACTAAATCTACTCAATTATAATACAACTCTGTAAATGTTTTTGATTGATGTAAAAAAAAAAGGTGTATATTAAAATATTTTGTAATTCTAAGTGTGACTTGTTTGATTTCTGTGCTTGATTTGATCTTATATCATTGTAATGTTAAGGAGAAAGATAATGTAAAGAGCAGCCATTAGGCCTCTGATCCTCAGGGCAGTAGACATTTCTTCAAGTTAAAGTTGTTTGGTACACATACTTGTCCTCATTCACTCTGTCTCTGTTGCATTTCTGTGTATCTCAAGGTCACAAGAAGACGGAAATGGTTACAGTTGATTATCAGCTGTTTTCAAATGTTTCACAAAAAAGTTTCAAGTAAACTCTTCTACATATAAAGCTTGCTTGTAAAGAGTCAAAGGTAACTGTGTCCATGTGTTGTCCTCTCCTCTGTCATCTCACCGCACACTGCAACATTGTTTGGAACTCAAAGGGAAACGCTGTGATTTATAATGTGTGTCATTCAGACACTGATGTAGTACAGATGTTGGAACATGGTGGAGGCTATGCTCTGTTGATGTAATACGTTATTGTAGATGTGCCGGGTGGCCTTTTTTTGTTGTCGGGGTTCAAGACAAAGCCGACTTCAGCTTCAGTGTCAATGCAGATTTTCAAACTTCCACCTAACCACATTATCATAAAATTCGCCTTTTGCCAATACTCATCTGTGATAAAGTTCTTTGAATTTGACTGAATTTCCATGAGCTTGGATGTGATGCTCAGAGGATGCCTCCTAAAAGAGCAGGATGCCATGAAATTAGATATACAAAATATTACTTCCAGTAACCCCTTTTTTCTTTACATTTCAACACTGCAGAACTTAGTGCCTGCATCACGCCACTCATACACAAAAAAATCTAGCTTGATCGACAGCAACGTATATGAAATTTACTGACCAAATGTATGGTCTGCAGACGAGACGTGAAGACCTTCCCTCTCCCGCCACAATCAGGGCAAAATTACCTCCCCCTTCTCTGACAAATAAAAAAACATTCAAGTTTTTTTGTTAACAGGGCTGCAGGGTCTGTAATCTGTCACTGGAGGGCAGTGATGAGCACATCATTCTTTTAGTTGACTCCAAATAGACAAGGGGAAGAAATCCATACCGGAAGTGAATATCTCTGTCAAGTAAGCACATGTAAGTAACTTTTGTTTTATGATTTCCTGTTCAAAATAAAAGCGTGTGACATGTCTTGTTTGAAATTGATTAAAAAAAAGGCATGTTGATTCAGTTAAATTAAAACTACAGTATGCATGTATACTGAAAAACAACAATAACAACAAAATAAAACAGTAAGGAATCGATAACCAGTGTGGCGTTATGGTGCATATTATCAAATACTGGATTTATTCATGAAATAGACTTGACTATTTTGAATGCACTGGATTCATTTAAATTAGTGTACTGACGTCATGTAATCTTAAATATGCAAATAAATGAATATGGAGCTGTATAATTGTAAAGTATGGCTAATAACGTTACACGTCATACATGATAAACGTTAGTGAAGACGACGCTTTATTTTGAAATATCCAGCCAGGAAGTCTTCAGTTGTGCAGCATGAGAACGACCAGTAGCTTCCATTCTCCACTGTAACTACTGCCAAAGCTACTCATTAATAAGTTAGGTTCGGAAAACGGACACCTTTAAGGTTAATGTGTATCCATGGGGGGCAAGAATAAACAGCGAACCAAAGGAAATGTTCGGGTAAGTACCTGTTTCTGTAAATTAACGTAATGTGCTGAAGTGAGACTGCTAGCACAAGCTAATACAAACTTCATGTTAGCAGCCTGCAGGCGGCTAAGCTAACCCTAGGTGTGACTGATGACCGAACTGTTTCATAATCAACACACTTCCGTCGCCACATTTTGCTGAGATTTTTGTGTTAACCAAGAGTTTCTCCTCCCGTCACCAGCCGTCCAGTAGCGGCCGAGCTGCCGAGGTACTGACCCGGGAGGGTGGTGTCATCCCGGGGTTTGTGGGCTTTGACACGACGGTTAATTCAGAGCTGAGTTATGTCCCAGCTGTCCACGGCGCGGAGGAGATAGACAACCTGGTAGATGCTGATTTCCGCCTGGTGCTCAGGAAACTCTCCAAGAGGGATGGTGTCACCAGACTTAAAGTGAGTAAGAACTTCGAGTTTATCCAAGTTACCAACCACATGTAACAACAACGTACTAACCGTGTTAATAAATGAAAGATATGCACTTCAATCTAGCACTTGACATGAGACCAATAACAATATTGAATTGGGTCTTATCAAGTCTGAAGATATGCTATGGTTCAGATGTGTGTTTTATTACTGTGTGCTCTCCACAGGCCGTGCAGGACTTTGGGTCCATGTGTCAGGAGCGGGATGCTGAAGAGGTTAAGGGTGTATTGCCATACTGGCCCAGGATTTACTGCAAGATATCAGTGGTAATTTGATCCTTGAAGTCCTATTTTTGTGTGACATTGATAGTTATTTATCTCATTTTATAGATTTATTGAATGAATGGAACTTAAATGTATGCAACTTCAAGAGTATGAGGTGTGTTCACATAAGAATAATTTTGTTTACATTATCTCTATCAGGACCACGATCGACGGATCAGGGAGGCCACACAGCAGGCCTTTGAGCAGCTGGTGCAGAAGGTGCGTCGCAGCTTAGCACCCTTTCTGAAGAGCTTGATGGGCCACTGGATTCTGTCTCAGTGTGACACTTACACACCTGCAGCCTCTGCTGCGTGTCAGGCCTTCCAGGCTGCCTTCTCACCCACCAAGCAGCCTGAGGCTCTCAGCTTCTGCAAGGATGAGATCCTTAACGTGAGTAGTTGTGTTGGCTTTAGTGTTGACAAAGAGAATAGAGCTTCGATCTGATGAGCTAAATTTAACATAACATGTTGTATTCATATATTGCAGGTGCTTCAAGATATTTTGTTAAAGGAGACAGCGGACACGCTGAGCGATCCACAGTGAGTTAAACCTTAGCTCATGATATCTCTGTGTCCATTCCTCTCACTGTGTAGACACAATGATGATATATTCTCTCACTGGTTCCCTCTGTTCTCTAGAAGTGTAACAGAAGAAGAGAGAGAAGCCAAATATGTGCGCATGCTGACCAGTTCTCTATTGGGGGTGAAGAGACTGCTGTCCCTGCTGCTCCAGAATGACAGGACCGCCCTGGAGCCACGACTAGCACATCTTGTTAACTCTGGGAAGTTCTGGAAGTACGGCAAACACAAGACACCGCAGGTACTGGCACCCAGCTGAACAGTTGTGCTTAGATATTTGAAAGAAAGTCAGAGCTATAAGTAAAATGCAAATAAAAACAGAATGCAATGGTTTTCATCAAGCTTTATTCAGATGAATACATTACAAAAGCAAGATATTTCATGTTCAAACTGATGAACTTGAATTTTTTCTGTAAATATATTGTGGAATCGATGCCTGCAACATGCAAAGTGAAAACAACAGATTTTATGGGATAAGGGTTGTATCTAAATAATTCATGAAGTAGTTCACCTGGCATGCACATAAAGTAGTTTAACTCAACGAAAAAAAGGTACTAAATGTTCATTCTTCCGCTTTCCGTTTCATACATAAACTTCTGAATAAATACAACTTTTTCTAGGTTGTGCAATCACTTTTTGTAGACATGTTTTATTCCCAGCGCTGTATTGTAGTACTTGAACTGACAGCAACATAAAATGCAAAAAATGATGGCTGTTTGTGCTGCCAGATATACAGCAACAGTACCGTTGCAATGATAATAATAGTCATAATAATAAATATGCATGATGATGAAAATGATCATGATAATGATAACAACACAACAACAATAATAATAAGAAGAAAAATTTGTTGTGAAGAATATAGTTGCCTTACTATGTTGTATTGCTCCTCAGGTGCGAGGGGCATTTTTCGAGATGTTGTGTGCTCTGTGTGAGTACACTCCAGGACTGGTCCAGGCTGAAGCAGCGCGACTCTGCCCTGCTGTTCTCCTCAGTGTTGACGACACGGACCCTGTAGTGCTGCCTCCTGTGTGGGAAGCTGTTCTTCATGTTGTGTCTACGATCCCTGTAAGCTTGTGTTGAAATCATTACCTCACATTGTAATGCATTTTATCATCTATTACCTATGTTAGTCTGTAGACTTACTAGGTACCTCTCGGAGGAAATATATTAACCTGTGCTAATCATGTTACAAATGTACAGACACTGAAGTAGATGTGTGAGCCAGTTTATATTAAGGTTGTGTTTAATTTTATATCTTCGTGTTCCTATTTCAGGATTGCTGGACACATGTGAATCCTAAGAAGGGCTTCTTACCAAAACTTTGGGCTCTGCTAAAAGATGGTGGCAAAGGCATGGCCAAAGCACTCCACCCTAATCTGATGCCTCTCCTCAGCAAACTGCCCCGAGAGGTCACTGACCCAATGTTAGACTTCTACACCACCTTCTTCACGTCATTCATACAAGGGTGAGTTGTTTGTGTATTTGTGTGTGTGCGCGTGCGTATGTGTGCTTTGGTTAAATGATAATTAATTTTTTACCATTTATCAAATTCAAAGGGAAATTAATAGTGACAGTATAGTCATTGTGTATTCATTTTCAAATCAAGTAAACAATTCTATGCAAATTTAAATTATAAGTTAAGAAAATGTATTACTTGAATTTTTAGTATACACATTTGAGGATTCTATGTGTTTTTATTTTGTTGTCAACCAAAAGATATTCGGTTTTCTGCCATAGAGGAGGAAAAAAATGAAAATATTTACATTTCACAAGATGGAATCATCTTTGAATTTTCTTCTTAAAAAAATCACTCAAACTGAAAATAGTTGGTGATTAATTTAACAGTTGACAACAAATTAATTATTAATTGCCGCTAAACTGTATAACCTTAAATGTTTGTGTGGTTTCTCAGTCTGTCTAGTGAGCGTGCAGCAACAAGCCCATCAGAAAGTGCTGTTATAGTGACTTCTGTGGTTGAGTGCTTAAGATACTGCATACTGCACCATACAGAAGAGGAGGAGGATCAGAAAAAACTACGGACCATGCTTATTTCACAGCAGGTGGGATCACACAATCCTAAACTTTCAATTGCGTTAAATCTACTAGAGTCCTTAGCTTTCTTACATTGTTCTGTTTGTCTTTTTGTAGCTCCTGCCACTCCTGGAAAAGGCTCTGGCAAATACCTCCCTTCAGAATGGTCCACTTTTCCTTCTGGTCACTGAAATGCTCGTTTCCTGGGAGAAAAGAGCAGGGTTACATAATGAAGGTGAAGCAAATGAAGGCAAGGATGTCTTTCAAGTGCTTCTTGCAGACTTCTGGGAGGAGCTTGGTCTTATGTTTGTGCATTATGTTGACAACAAGGACGCCGATCCACAGGCTTTGGAAGGGGTAGCCACCTTGCTGCAGGTAAGGTTTTTTTTTTTTTTTTTTTTGTGAATTCAGGGAACTCTCCATGTTGGCACAAAGGATACAGCAAATCAATGTGGCTGTCACAGCCACTTATGTCTTAAAAAGTGGCCAAAGTGACTAAATAAATCTATTCTCTCCTATTCTATCCAGGTAATGCGTTACCCCGAGAGAGTAAAAAGAAAGCACACCCAGAAGAAGAAATCTGTCAAGATGTTTTTCTCTAAGCCAGAGGACTATGAGAAAACTGGAGTTGAGGAGGAAGGTGGTGTTGAGAAGCCCGTGCAGTCGGTGTCAGAGCTTGTGAACGAGAAGGCACTCGGTTCCCCACAGACCGAGCATTTTGAGGATGTAGTGTGCCAGCTGGCCCAACTGTGCCTGGTGCATGTGAATGAGAAAAAGTCAGAGAGACATCTTGTTTTCCTCTCACTTCTCTTGCGGTCTTTCCACACAACCAGGGTCTTCAGTGTAAGTCATGTTCAATGATCAGTGTGAAAGAGTGTATTTAAATTTTCCAGTTTGGTATATTTTGAACGTTGTTCTAGTAAAACTAAAAGGGAAACTCTGGCATGGCCCTTTCACATTCAGTATTTTTGGTATTAAGTTTTAACAGCCCTGAGAATATTTTAATGCAATTAACTTTTTCCCCAAAATGTGCTTGGCGTAGACCTTGGTCGAGTTAGATGAAACAACAACAATGAACCGTGAACAGCAGGACGAGCTCAGAAATCCAGCGATGCAGTTCCTGCTGGAGCAGGTGGTGGTGTGGCTGGCTGAGGAGGGGCGCACAGACACTGAGCACCTGGTGGAGATGGTCTTCAGCGCGCTCTACTGCTGCAGCCGGCAGGAGACCACACGCGTCCTCAACCACATCACCACGGTAACATGAAATGCAGATGTCAGAACATTTAACCTGTTGTTGATTCACATATCTAATAAGACATGAGGATCCTTCCTTTTGTTGTAGATTCAACTGTATTTGTTGGTTCTGTGTTTACATTTGTGCTCTTCACACTACTTTCCAGATGGATTTACAGTGGGGGATTATCCTGCAAGTAATACAGAGGGTATGTGTCATTTTGTTTAGAAAGACTTTGATGAACATGTTTTACCTACTACCTACTATCTGATAATCAATTGATCAACTCAGTTATTTTTCAAGCTAAAATGTCAGACATTTGCTGGTTGGTTCCAGCTTCTTTAATGTGAGAATTTGCTGCTTTTCCTTGTGATTTCAGATTGTAAAAGGACAGAAAGAAGCAATTTGATAACACTTAAAGATGAATCATGATAACAATTGGTTGATTATTCAACAATGAAAATAATCATTTGTTGCAGTCCAGATACTGATACGCCGCATTTACATTGTTATAAATGTGCCACTCCAATATCCGTACTATCAGGCATGTGCAGATGCTGACACTCTTCAGAGCTGTGCTGATTGGCTGAAAGGTTCAGTTCTGGGCGAGCAGCTCCTGGGATTGACTGAGGAGCTCTGCAAGGTGGGACGCAGCTCTTCCTCTTCCACCTCTTCTAGAAGCAACCACAGTTGGACTCTTATCAGTCTGGTCCTCTCTCAGCACCACAACAATGGTGAACACAAACACACGCAGCAAAAAAATCTTTTCCATCTATAAATGTAGATTTTTGTGGATTTTCTTATCCTCTTTTATCTGTTCTTACTTGCGCAGACCCTGTGATAGGGGAGGTGTACATGGAGAAGATCTTGGAGAAGCTCCATGCCACTCTGTCCGAGACCAAGAGTCTGTCAGATGCAGGCAACATGGAGCCACTCATCTCCTTCATCTGTGATGTGGCCTCCACATTCTTCTCTTCAGTACAAGACTGTCTTCTTCTGCTCTCTGCTGAGGAACTTTTGCTCACTGTCTTCCAGCTCACTGCCCAAGATCAAACACACAGTCACCTGTCTGGTAGGTACCGTCACAGTTCGCAAACATATATATACCTGTCAGATAAGTAAAATAACTGATGTTTATTGATTTTGCTTCAAAAGACTCACTTTTAGGTAAGCTGAGGACAGTGTGTGCAGCTGGGGTCCAATCATTGGTCCAGCACTCTGAGTATGAGGTCAAGGAGGGAGGCTTCTTGCACAGTGCAGCCCTCTGGGTGACAAATCAACTACTCACCGTCTCCCTGGACATCAAAAGGTAACAAAACACCTTCCTCTGATGTAGAGTTTATATCGATTTGTGTTGGTACCGGTGCAGCCATTTCTTAAGAATCTGTCTCAAAACTTTGTTGTGACTCCAGCTATCTCTTTTTACTATGGGATTTAGTCTACAGGTTCTAGTTGTGGCTGTACAAAGCTTAGTGGAGACAATCATCTCTGTCTGCGATCAAGACTCCCCCCTCCTCGTCCAGTTCTTTACCCAGCTGATGCCCAACCAGACAGAATGGACAAGAATCAGACAAGCCTTACCTCCTCAGGTGAGCTGGCAAATAACTCAGGCACTTTATCAGTTATGAAGACGAACTATCTGTGGAGGGATATTGCTTCCACGAAACGGGTGACATTTACGAATTGTCCTTTAATTTTTTCTGTGTCCTCTGCAGTGGGTCAAAACCCCCTTACTGGCCAGCCGTCACCGAGCAGTCTATGAAAAATCCTCCGTGGACACCTGGAGGTTTAGGTTGACAACCAGGCTGCCGGCCCACCTATGTGTCTGCGCCTTGCTGGGGAGGGTGGCCCGATCTGTTGCATTCATACCGCCTGACCAAAAGGAGGTAGAATGTCCTTCACACCTGCCAAACCTCAAGCACACAGGTACTCAATCACACAGGACATTTGTGTGCAACTTTGCGTTTAACATGTTTGTAAAAGGGTAAATAATCTATGATGTGCTTTAACATGTATTTGTATATCTATATTTGTCTTTTAACAGTTTCAGAACTGTTGTACGCCCTACAGTGGTGTAAGGAGGTCGAGTACAGCCCTGCTATAGTGTCTGCTTATTGCAGTCTACTGACTGACTGGGGCCTGTCAGAAGGCCTCCACACTCTGGTTCCAATGAAAGATCTACTGGAAAAACTCTACTCAAGGTAAGCTATGCTCATTGATTTTTGACGAAGGAGGAGTTAACTTAAAATCAAGATCACGCAAGATCAAGACGTGTAATGATTTTCTACATAAACAGAACTTTTACTCACCTTGATCTGCGGAGCCTCTGAATAATTTGTCGGACTTAATATGATCTGGACATCAATAAAAGCATAACTGATTACTTGGATGGATAAAAAGAAATTTAATAAATATGTCCTCTTCTGATGAAACAAGATGAAAAATTTATCAGCACTGATTTTTGGTGCATCATTACTTTCCTTGGCAATTATTTCAACTATCCACTGAATACATGCATACTGTTTCCCTGAAGGTCAGTAGAGGATGGAGGTCTATGGTCTCTGACTCTGGAAAACTACATCATCACCAACAACTTGGCAGCCACTCACAATGCGACTGTGAGGAGGCTTTATGGCAGCGCTGACAGGTTAATAATTTATCTGTTCAAGTCATTAAATTTTCACTTTCAGGGCCTTTACATGGTTACTGTTATCAGGATTTTGCATACTGAATATTGTCTGTCTTTACTTAGTTTGTTCCCAGTGTCTCAAAGCAAACTGAGCACTCTGCAGGTGCTCTGCCCCACCATGACCAAAGAAGACAGAGAGACTCTCGTTGCTCTGGCTACTGCTGGAATAATCAGCTGGCAAGAGAATGATGGTGAGAATACACATTTAAACACACACACACACAAATGCATATATAGGCACTTTGAACAAAGTAAATAATGATCATTTTTGGCTGTGTCACAGATGTGTATGGCTGTCTGGCGGTGTTGCTATGCTGTCTAAAAGCCAACACACAAATAGATGAGGAGGTCGTGCAGGCAATCCTGGCCACCGTGATGGAGTGGAGGAACAGTAAGGAGGACTGGTTTCTCTTTGGCAGGTGATGTAATCACTAACACATTCACACAAATTTACACATTTTTATATTTATTAATATCTCCTGAAACATTGTTGAATTATAGATAATCTTTATTCATAAATCTTTTTCCGTCTTTGTATTTCAGTGACCTCTCTAAAGCAACTCCAGAACAGTTGAACTTGACTGTGGAGATGGTGCGTTTCCTGTCCTGGCTGGTGACGCATCGTCCGACAGTTCTTGGGGGCAGCCAGTGGGACTTTTTGCTCTGCTCCATGTTAGCCTGGTTGGAGGTGAGACAAAGATCATATGTATTGTGTTTTTTTGTGACTCTGAGGTCAGCCATGGAGTGGTGCCTCAATGAGCGTGTAAGAATTTAGTTTCCAGGACAATGGGGCGGGGGAATCTTCCTGCCATGGGGTGTTAAACTCTTACTCAACCTGCTACTCTGCAGCTTCCTCATGTAAAATGAAGGTTTTGTGGTTTAAATATCACCTTTTCTACATATTTTTGGTTAAAAGTGTTCCCTCACTTTTTATTTGCTTTCTTTCAATCTCAGGTTGCCAGCGAGAATGTGAGCAGTCTGTGGAACCCATGGGTGCAGTTGTTTGTGTGTGAGAATGCTGCCTTGATAGTGAATCTGAACCAGTTCTTCACATCATCTTCGCCCGACGTCCTGGAGAAGCTGCCGTCAGAACTGGCTGGTGAATGGGCTGACTTCTTCGTTGAGGGAATCTACAACCTGTTGCTGCCTCTGCCCATCAGTATCACAGGTTTGTCTGTGGATTTTATTTTAAGTGGTATGGCATTATCTCTAAAAAAAAAAATTTGACAATAACTGTTTGACATTTACGCGGTCGTAGAAGTGGTCAGATCATTTGCTTCAGTTAAAAATACTAACACCACAATGTAAAAATTCTCCACTCCGAGCTAAATGTACTTGGATGCAGTGGAGTAGAGGTAAACATTTGCATAAAAGGGAAATACTCAAGGTAGTATCTCAAATGTGTACATAAATACTTGGTAAATAAATACATAAATACAGTGTAAATGTACATTGTTACATTCCAGCACTTTATTGAGCATAACACAGTGTATTACAACATAAAATCCTAAATGAACAACATGTTTGACTTCATTCCAAACCCTTCCATTACAAAATACAAGCAGTTAAGACAAATTGATATAATCACTGTGCACAACAGTCACAGTCCTTTCCTCTGTTTGTTGTCTAAATGCAGATGCCTTCACTGAACCAGACGACCCTGTGTTCCCTTTGGCGGTGCTGCAGTCAGTCGGCGTGGCTCTGACATATGTGCCTGTGCAGCAGCTAATACAGAACTCCCTGCCTCCGCGCTTCATCGTGGACCAGAATACAAACCTGCCGGAGCCCCTCCAGACCCTACTCAACACTTTCTGTCCTCTGCTGCTGTTTAAGGCCAGGCCTCTGCAGATGACTGTCTACCACTTGTTAGAAAAGTAAGGACTTTTGAGAGCACGGATAGGTTCTCCTTAAAGGTCCAGTTTGTAGGACTTAGGCGCAGATATGGAATGTATCATTTGATAATCATGTCTGATCATCATTGTATAATCTTCCACGGTGTCTGAAGTGTTGCCCCACTATGTTTCTGTAATAATGTTTCTATCTTCATTAGTCCTGAATGGACAGACTGAACACTGTCGATGGAGAAGGGCCTTTCACATTTCACACTGCTTGATGCCATTAAATCCTAAACACTTGACCTGTAAATCCACATTAATGTGTTATGATTCAAGTGATTCTGAGATTTTTAAGTGACTGAGAATGATCAGAATTCAACCACAAGATAAAAAACTAAAATGAACATACTCGCTTATTGTCATCACAGGGTGATGCCTCAGCTGCCTGAGTGTGATGGAGAAGGAGACAACAACAAGTCTGATGATGACAGTGATGAGCCATGTCTGTAAGTGCATGATAGTTGCTTGATTCTAAGTATTGTCATGTGAGCAGATAAAAATCTGTACAGGATACAGTTTATTATTTTTGTTCAGTTCCCCTCCAGTGTCTCTGATGGCCGCCCTGTCGACCTGTGAGGAGCTGTGTGACAGCATCCTGGCAGGACTTCAAGTAGGAGAGTTTGCAGTGGTCCAGCCTCTCAGCGTGGAGTACTCTTGCATCCTGGGCTATTTACTGTCCTGGAAGCTGCTCCTCACCTTTTTCAAATCTTCGCCCTCACATGTGAGTCATGATAAGGCCTGGCTTCAGATTAACAAATGCTTTGTACAATATGTCTGCTATTTTTTCTTCTAATTATCTGTATTTGCACTTTCATTGTGAGAGTAGCCGTGTTTCCATCAAAGCATTTTTATGTGCAGTTTGAGTCTCGCAGTGTAAAAAAACATTCTCTCATTTTGCAAGAAGGTTTTCATACACGCTCAAGGTGTTTTTTTTCTGTTTGTAGAAACGTGTTAATGCCTTCAATGAAAAATTTAAAAAACGTTTCAGAACATTCAACTCATGACTTATCAGCTGTTTCGGCTCGCAGAGTACAAGAAGTTTTCACTGTCGACAGCATCAACAGTTTCTTTCCCTCCTCTCCATTTTTGTATGGTAGCTAGCAAAGGCGATGTGTTTTTTTTTTCTACTACTACTATGATTTCTTTGTTCTGTTGTTCTCATCCTTTCTCTTCTCGAGGCTTATTGCCGGTTGGCAAACAACTGGTTTTGTTTTACAGCTCACCACCTCTTCTTCTTCTACAATGTGCAATGTATTCTCAACAGCCAATTTCTGGTGAAACTAGGCTTGTTTTATTCGCTCCAAACAGTCCATGTAAACAAACATTGCATTATCTTTTTGTTTTCTTTGTGACATTTTAAAAGTTCACTTCAAATTTTCCAGACATCTAGATGGAAACACAGCAATTGTGTTTTGACGTCTGAGAAGACTAATGTTCATAGCAAATTATTGTCCTAGTACTGACTGCTCCTCTGATTTATTTCTAGCTGCGTGCCCATTATGCTCAGTATCTTAAGAGAAGCTGCTCCCTCAACAAGCTCCTCCTTCACCTCTTCAAACTGATGCCTGAGAACCCCATGTACCCGGGCCAGGGCGCAGAGACGAAGGAGACAAGAACCTTCTTCACAGAGAGCCTGTCTCTGGCTGTTGACAGTGAGTCACACTCTCACACACACACACACACACACACACACACACACACACACACACACACACACACAGGACTTCTGTACACAGGCTGTGAAATGTAAACAAGCTTAGATTTCCACTTCCTGTGCGTCTTGCCCACAGAAAGCGAGAGTGTTGAGTGGGAGCTCCCCCATCTGGCCTGCAGTGTGTACTACAGCACAGTGCAGGACCTGCCTGCCATGGTGCGGCTGTGGTGGAACGGCCAGGAGAAGAGAGTGAGCGCAGCTGTGGAGAAGTTCACCATTAGATACATCAGTCCTGTTCTCTCAGCCCAGGAGATCTCATCGGTCCATTCCAGCACTCAGATGTTTGACAGCATGACTGTAAGTTGTCAAACACTGTGTGTGTGTGGGGGGGTGTATCTTCTCAGCATACCTGATCATTGCGTTTCTCCTGTTGAGTCTGAGTTAATGTAATATACAGACGCAGGAATAATAGGCAGATAATAAATTGTTAATCAGATGTCTAATCATTAGAAGGAAAGACTGCCGATAGCAAAGGCAAACAGTGTATTTATTTATTTATCATCTTCCCCCAGGTGAAGGCCCGCTCGGCAGCGCGGGAGGTGATTGCTACCTATTCTGTGGATGATATCTTCATCGAGTTGGTGATTCAGCTACCACAGAACTACCCTTTAGGCTCCATCGCTGTCGAGAGTGGGAGGCGCGTGGGGGTTGCCGTTCAGCAGTGGAGGAACTGGATGCTGCAGCTGAGCACCTACCTCACACACCAGGTAAGAAACACAGACACACAGTGGATATAAACTCAAGAAGCTGTTTTTTTAAGTAGCGTCCTCTCTTAGATCTGAAGACCCAAGGCTAGGTTAAGTCTCTACCAGTGAAGTTTTCTTGAGCAGTACAGGCCAAGAAGATTCTTGTGAAAAAGAAAACAAATAAGAAAGACATAAATGCGTGTGTGTTTGTTCAGAATGGCAGTATAATGGAGGGCCTGGCTCTGTGGAAGAACAACGTGGATAAGCGCTTCGAGGGGATAGAGGACTGCATGATCTGCTTCTCTGTCATCCACGGCTCCAACTACTCTCTGCCCAAGAAGGGATGCCGCACCTGCAAGAAAAAATTCCACTCGGCTTGTTTGGTGAGACCGATGTGTAGAGATCATGACAATACCACACACCAGACACAATTCAGTGCATGACAACATTTAGTTTGAAGTCAACATACTTTGCTTGCTGACAGAAATTTGTTGTTGTCTTTAACATCAATCTATGTTTTTTTTTTTCCTCATCTTCCCACAGTACAAATGGTTCACCTCCAGCAACAAGTCCACCTGTCCGATGTGCAGAGAAACCTTCTTCTAAGGTGCAGTAGGTTGAGCATGGACAAAAGGTTGACACCACTTCAATCAAGCAGTATTGTATTGGTCGTGATTAACACGAAGGAGGTTATTGAGAAACTTCTGTATTTGAAAGTTTTTTAGATCGAACACCGGGGGCATTATTTGGTCTAGAAAAATTGTGTTTAATGTGCTAAGCCGAGGTTTCAACCGAGGTACGGAAAAATGGAGTAAGAATTGGCGATTTTAATCTTCACAATCGGCAGCGAGGGTTGATAAACTGTCAGCAGTTTCTTTTTCACCAGTTCTTTACTGTGCTGTAAATGTGCAGCATCAGATAGTCCCAGCAGTTTTTGTCCTTTTTTCTTGGCTTAATTTGTCTTTAAAACATGCAGCTGTTTAGAGGCAGAATCACAAAGTCGGAAACACCAAAGCTGTCCAGGTGCTTTATATTAACACCTGTTTAAGTGAGTCGTTTTAGAAACAAACAAAAAAAGATAATCCAAGTGCTGTAATGCCCAGGTTTCACACATCTTTCCTAATATTTAGGAGTGTAAATAAATTATGTCTGATTAGTGACATGCCTTTATTATTTTATGACATGGAGAGATCACACATGTAAAAGCAAGAAGGGAGGCTCCTTAAGGGTTTAGTTTTTTCATTTCTAAACACCACTGCTCACAAATATCAGAATCTCTTGTGATATATGTCTTTCCCTGTGCCTGCATACAGCTGTAAATGATGCTGGAAAGTTAATAAAATATAACCAGATGGACATTATTAACAGACATGTGTTGTCCTCGACTCAACAAAGCACACATGCGGAAAACATGTAAGCCACGTTCCACACAGAAACTGATTTTTAATAATGAATGGATCATTGTAACGTGCTTGAAACTTGAGCTGATCTAAATATAATAGACTGCAGTGAGTTCTGTCAAAAGATTTATTGTTTTGTGTATTACCATTAATTATCGTCTACGAAGTCTCAATTAATAGCTTTGTATAACAAGACGACAGGCTGAACTAGCACAACCTACACGACGGTACAGCTACCAGACAGAGTACAGAACAAAATACAGTGTCTA
Organism: Acanthopagrus latus; assembly: GCF_904848185.1. NCBI lineage: Eukaryota > Metazoa > Chordata > Actinopteri > Spariformes > Sparidae > Acanthopagrus > Acanthopagrus latus. The sequence goes on from NC_051051.1 coordinate 9,944,509, forward strand.
CATTTCCCAATGGCTGCCTCACAGAACAATGCATATGCAGGAGTATATAAATATCTGGCACAAAGAACTGTTCATGCATATTTTTGCTTTGTGCAAACACAGACTTTTACTCTTGAACCCACAAAGTTTTATACATCTGGCCCCAGGTGTATTGTTATGCTCATGATCCATTAAATCCCTGCTAGCCTCTTTTCTACCTCCATGATGATCGCTTTCTAGAATGCTGCAATTTCGAGGGGGGCTTAGTTCTGCAAATATGAAAACTTAATGATGGAAAAAGAAACGAACTGAAGAAACGTACCTAGCTTAAAGGGAAACCTGCTGGGACAGCAAAGATATTTCATTCCAACTGGGACCAGCTCGGTGGTAGAAATGAAGAAGGGGCTATATAGGTCAACAAATGTGACATCTACAATATGCCATCACTTTAGTCAAAGTGAACGGTAATGAAGCCCGAGTGCCTCCGTGAACTGTTACGTTAACCTGAGCCTCCAATTACAGTTATATGGTGTTTCCATATAACTGTTACTGTAAGTTAACCTGTGCTAGTTTCCAAGAAAAGACTGTAATTAGCCTCAGCCTGTGACTGCTGGCTCCAGTCTCCCACACTCATTTATCTTGGGTCCACCTCCTCCTCCTCATGCTGAATAATTTATCTGTTTAATGGAGGCGTGCTCTCATCACAGTTGTTCCTATAGAATTAATTATGACAGATTAAGCATGATCAATGAATTAATCCCTATCATTTGCTTTGCCGTCTACGTCCGTGTGTGTGCGCGCATTTGTAATTTATTATTGCGGTCAGATTTTATCAATACATACAACCCGGCATCCATCATCATCTGCCCTTGACCTTTTTAATAGCCATTGATCTGTTTGCCGGGCATAAATATTTATACTGAAACCCCCCCCCCGTCTCACGAGTTTTGACACACACACGCACACACACACACACACACGCACGCACACACACACACACACACACACACACACACACACACACACACACACAGCTTCAAATCTTATTGCTCATTATCTGCTTGATTAAGCAGTGGTGCAAATGTTATGAACTACAGTACAGTCCTCTGTGCAGCCTTATTCTTTTGACAATGTAGGTCAGTCCTTACCAGGAGATGGCAGCATAAGCCCAAGACAGGGCTGTGAGGGACAAGAGTGAAACTGTGTGTGGAGATGTGTGCACATTAACCTGAAAGAAAAGAGATTACTGATCTGGAGGTTAAATTACAAGCAAAGATCACAATTTTATTGTTGTGTTTTCTGTTTCGTTTAGCTCTCCGGGCAGATGAATTCCCAGATCATCCAAATAATTAATGGGGAAAACTAAAAGGGATTTAATAAGGGGCCCCACAGGGATTATTAATGTGCCATCTTTAATTACTCAAATGGATTTGATGAATAAATTCAAACACAATGCTGGAACCTGTCATTTATGAGACCCAGATTAAATGTTGCCATCACACATGGACCAGAAGGAAGCAGTTTTCTTGGGACAGCGTCTATTCGACATGGAGATCATTGACATCAGATATTTTGAAAATATCTGAAAACATAACATTTACAAAGTAATGAGAATGAAGTGTCTTTTAAACTATTGATATTTTACCAGCTCATTTCTTTAAAGGGTGACCATGCAGTCATTCACTGGAGAAATGGTTTACATTTGCAGATCCTTCAACTAGTCAACAGTCATTCAGGCGCTGAATGAAATGCAGGGCTACAATACAAGGTTAGCAAATAGAATTGCGTGTCCCGTTTGATGTTCACGTAGCTTCCAACATGGTCCCATGGATCCAGTTTTCCTTTTCATTCATATCTTACCTCTGAATTAGCAAAACTAACCTTTAATAATTGAATACAACCAAAGGATCAGAGGTTGCATAATGAGGTATGGCGTGCGCAGGACTGGCGTTGTTCAGCTAATGAAGATTTGATGTTCTTCCGTCCATATGCTGACTAGCTCTTGACACGCCATCCAGCCATCAACCGCCCTACGCTGACACACTTGCATTAAGAACAAAACAAAACAAAAAAAAAAACTATTCTCCTAGTAAAAGCCAATTAGCAGTCAGCCTGTCTGCAACCAGTCGGTTCATTGGCCTCCCTGGCCTGCCAACCCGATTGGCTGAGGCTTGGTTACTTCATAATTAGCCAGGCCTAGATAGCTCTCATTTAGCTCTACCCTGACCCATTTGTGAGCGCATTAGCATTCCAAGCCATTTGTAGGAGGCTGGTCCCATCCCGGTCACGCCACTCCTCAACACTGCAGGCAATTGCTCGGCTCTGGAAAATGGCTTTGAATTAGTGTGTGTGTGTGTATGTGTGTGCATGTGTGCGTGTGCATGCCTGTATATGTGCATGTGTGTAAGAAGGAGCACTACCGCAGATCGTTCATCCCCCACAGCCATCAGACTGTTTAACTCGAGCACCTGCCCGAACAATCACCTTCCACTCACTTTGCTTTTTGTTTTTTTTTGTGTAAATATCTTACTTCTTCTATTTACCTTCATGCGTATTTGTCTGACTCTTTTTTTTCCCCTGTACGTGTTCCATGCTCGAGCTGTCGTGACAAGTGAATTTCCCCCCGTCGTGGGATAAATAGAGTCTATCTAATCGAATCTATGTGCCTATCAGTATGACTCTGCTGATATTAGTTCTTTTTTGAAATGAATCCCACACAGTCATTTTATTTGCCTCCTCTGCGAAGCCGAGCTCCCTCACCTCCTCCATCTCTCCCCCCACCCCATCTCTCTGCCTCCCTGCCATGTTCCCCCAGCATATAGCGCGGCGTGTATGAAATTACACACGGCGCGCAATCAATATCTGAATGCGTTGAACGTAATCCTGGGAATTTATCGGCCTCATCTATCCTAAACTAAAGCAGGGAACTTTACAGTTCTATTGGGGCTATTTTCTCGACGGCGCTCAAAAGCCAAAAAATAATCAATTTTATTAACATTTGCTGTTTTGTATAATGAATGTAATAAACAACGATTATTGACCTCAATCTACCGGCTCCTAGACATGCATTTGTATTAGTCGTTACGGCTGGGGGAGGCTGCCTGCCCCGCCACAGTTTAAATCTACTGTTATTACTCTGTCATCACGTACAGGCCTTTTATGGTTTTCTATTACCGCTGCCATGTTACAGCGGCATTGGAGGACACCGAAGGCCGGGTGGCTGAGTGTGCTGTTTTCGAGAGAAGGCTCTGGCTGGGATTCAGAGCCACTGTGGGCAAATTTAAAGAGAAAATTCTGTATTTTTAGACGATAGAAATGAGAAAAAGATATGGTCCATAAAGAACCCAAAGTGCGTGCAATAGACAGTAAAAAGAACAATTGCACAGTCTTGCCTAGCCTTATTTAGAAGTAGATTTTAGTAGTCATGTCCTATATGTATATTTTATCGTTTCATATTGAAACATTTCATCAGAAAAAAAGAGGCTAAATCCTCCCAATATCTCAGAATCATGGCCGCAACACTTCGGAAAAAAAAAAAAAGTGCTCTTTAAAGCCCAGTTGACCTAACTCTTTCCCCCGTGATGAAACTTATCAGCCCGGGGTGGGGGTGGTGGGGGGGGCACATGGCAACAGACTGTTTAAGTATTCCGAAGCGCTGCCTAAGTTCACAGTCAAGTACCAGCAGCACAAGTCTGCCTACAAATAACACTGGCGGTGTACTTTTTGTCCTAGCAGAAAAAAAACCCCTCCTGCTTGTCGCTTCCCTCAAAAAAAAAAAAAAAGAGAACCCTAAAGTACTGCCCTGGTCTACATGGAAATAACGGCACATGAGAAATGTAAAAGCAATCTGAGCATGACCAAATCCCTTTTTAAATACAACTAGGACAAACACATGAGTGCTACCTCCTGAATATTTCAGGCTGTGTGTGTATGTGTGTGTGTTAACTCCCGCACACAAGCTAACTAGAGGCAGGGAATAGGGACTGCAAGGTTTCACACTCCTGGCAATAGCTCTTTCTGCAGCGTTATCGTTATATAAAGTCGCAGGGCTGGAGCCAACGCGCACCCTTTATGACTCACGGTGCAGGGGTGGCAATTAGGTACCAAAGAGTTCACACAAGACAGACCTCTATCACAGCCCATTCCCCTAAATTTAGAGGGACCCACGGGCGTGTTCATATATTGCACAAATGCTCTATATATTGTGATAGAGGCTAAGAAAATGGACTTCTATTCCCTGAGGCAAAATTTGATTTACTGTTCTATTTAAATGGCCACACTGTTTCAGAGAGGTCGGCATTGCCGTGGCTAAGCCTGAGGGCGTTGAGATACATCATGCTGTAAGCTCACCGGACTTTTAACATGCAGCATTGAGAACACTGCACTCACCCCACCCAAAAACATTTTCATTCTGGATTGATAATTATCTACCGAAGCCGAGAACGGCAAAGCCCTGAGGTCATGAGTAGAATATTTTTTGATATCTTGAAATGATAATGCAGATTTTTCTCCCATGATGTGTTCGTTCATTGATCTTAAGAAAAAAAAAAGTTTATTTCTCGAGTTGACGAGATCATTTCTTGCAGTATAACCACTTGTAAAATCCTTCAAAATGTTGTTTCTTTAAATGGTTGATACAAGGGTTTTTACATCTTGACTGATTATTGTAATACGTAGCCTTCGGTGGTGAACTTCATGTGTTACTGTCCGTTAGGCTACAATCAAAAGGATTCTGGTAGCTGGAAAAGGAAACTACCCAACATTATTGGATGTGTGAAAAGTTTAATAGAGTGTGTATGTAGGCAGGATAAAAGTACAGCCTTAATCAATCACAGGTAGTACGATTGATCTGACATTTAGCGCCGGAATCGGTTGCATCCCTTGTCAAGATGCCGTCTGCGCAATGCTTGCACGGCGATCCTGATCTCTGATAAACTTTTCAAAGTAATAAGAAGAAACTACCCTTCTTTTTAAATTTTATTTTTTTTTCTCAGATAACAGGTTGATTATCTTGTTGTGACAAGATTACAAAGCTTGTTTTTCTTGGGCTAATGAGATAATTAACTTGTCTCAGGAATTAAGATGTCTCAGGAAAATTGAAAAAGCCGGCCCAATGCTCGAAGCAGTTGTGGTGAAGCAGAAGAAACAAAACAAAACAAAACAACCTTTTAGCCAGGGTAGCACTGCGGCTCCATGGTAGACTGACATAGCAGTCCTCTATTGGGGCAGTCGGGGCCCTCCAAGGTTAAATGTAGAGGCGTAATAAACCCAGGAAATCTGACAAATTGTTATAATTTCACTGCCTCCTGACTGATCACTAATTGAAAAGATAATGTATAGTCAAAATCTGGAGGGACATCAGGCCATATTTGAAGGCAAAACAACATATTATATTATCAAACGTGTGATCGATGAGGAAGCGGTCAAATGATGGTTTAAACTGAAATATTTTACTTACCATGCTATCGGCGTACTTTGCTAAAATGATCTGATTGGCTAATGTCAACATACCGACATGCTAAACTAAGGTGGTGAACACGGCGATCACTATCTCTAAACATCACTGTGAGCACATTAGCATGTAGCTCATGGCAAGGAAGCCTCACGGAGCCAGTGGCACGGCTTTAGTCTCTCACTCTTTATTTATTTATTTATTTTTAATCTCAAAAGACAGATCTTTTCGCAGAGACAAGGACGTGACGCTCAAACCAAACCTCGTTTTGTCACCTTGACATCAAGGTTGCCCTGATATCTCCACTGACAGCGATAGAGACATATGTTTACCTTTTCTGCAGTTATTGGACTACCTGTGCTTGAGCTGCAGTATTTATTGCGGCGAGTATATCAAAATCTGATCCAGTCTGGTTCTGCTTGTCCGCATCCATCATCGGAATGGCTCAGCTGATAAACAGGTACGCGGCGCGATAAGGCCGGTGTGGTGCCACAAACTAGGCGAGAAAGCATCAGATCTTTGAAGTTTTACACAATTAGGGTAAATCCTAATTGGCAATTACTTTGATTTGTAATCCTAAAGGTATTTAATGAGCTCATTTAATGGTGCCATGGAGCATGATAGAGTATGGTAATTGGTTTTTATAAGAAGTGTAAAAATCAAGGTGTGCTTGTGAGGTGGGTGGTGCCACTTATTTGCCAAGCTATTATGGGGCATTAGGAGAAAGTTTTCGACAAAAGGAGTTTGGGAAAGACTCTTGAAACCCCAGCTGTAGTCCTTTGGATAAAAATAGACGCACATGGAGTCTTGAAGTGAGATGTTTTGGTGCTGGCAGCCAGCTTCTTAATGATCATCCCCTGATGATGATGTGTTTATGTACATCCATCTTCCAGGGTAAAACTAAAAGGTAAAAAAGAGTCATCCAGCTGCCCTTGCAGCTTTTCTGCAGCTGTAAGAAAGTGGACGTCTCACTCTCCAGTTCTAACAAGGTCGGAGCTGTCAGGAAAGAGTGAGGCCGGGGAGCTAATATACTCAGGCCAGGAGGAAGAGTCATCTCTCATACGTGCAGCAGACGGAGGACTGGAGGAGAGAGAGGAGGGCGGAACAGTGTGAGACTGCGAAAAGAATGGAGATGAGCAAGCGAAAGGGGAGAAGGGGGGGAGATTAGGACAAGCCAGACAGGGAAGACAGAGAGGGGAGGCAAGGAGATAATGTAAAAGTGGAGCAGGGAGTCGGGGATGAAGGGTGTAGAGGAAGAGAGGGGAGCTGGCTGCCCTACCCTAAAGCAGTGTTGATATGACAGTTTTCTGAGGCCAAATCTGAGGCCAACTCATTCCACTGATGAATGCTTCTGGCTTCACCAACCTTCACACACACTCTCTCGCGCGCTTTTTTTTTTTTTTTCTATCTGAGGGTCCCTTTCGTAACACTGCTTTAGTTTTAGATATATCTCAGCTATCATTACAAATTCCCTACAAAAAGGAGGGCCAATTTTGGCTGATCCGACCCATAATTCATTCCCGTGTTGCGTTCTGACGCAGCCTTTATCTTAGTGACATTAGCGCGACTCGGCCAGTGACCGGCGCCAGTCAGCAGCATTCAAGGCCACACACTCAAGTGCACTGCTTATCATTTCTGAGCTGGATTGGAAGCGTTCAGCTAATGGCTAATAAATAAAACTAATTAAGCATGCGATAATGGAATGATAATTCAGCATCATTTGCTCATTCACTGCACAACTAGGACACTTTGGTATTTCACTGAGTCAAGAGCAGTGCGAGGGCAAAGAGAGATACCTGAAACCAACGGTGCCAGTGGGCTAATACCCACATTATGTCTACATTATCTCACTGTGCAATGGAGCCATATCGAGGCTAGAAAAATAACAAGGTAATCAATTAAGTTAACCATGCAATTAGGTTAATTAATTGCTTGTATGCCCAGGAGTTTCCTGGGCCTTGTGCTGTGGACCGCATTACTACACTGGCCAGTGATTAGATTACAGAGTTAGTAATGCCATTTGAGGCTCAAGTGTGTGAGCATGCAAAGTGGTGTCCCACTGGTTTGCCCAAGCTGCTATCTCCAAATTAACACTACAATGCTTTTGAGTGCCTCAGCAGCATAAGTATGGAAGTTGTTTGTAGGGACGGTAGTTTAGAGGTTTAGAAGTTAGTATCTGCATACAATATTTCTAGAAATAAAGATGATGTCACTGAAGTGGAGTGTGCCTTTGTTTCCTGAAGAGGAAGTAAAAGCAAAATTGCTCTCGGCATCAAACAGATGAGTGCATTAGATAATTTGCTTACTGTGCACAGACAAACAGCTGATGGAAACACAGCAGGCCTTCCGGATCCCACCGACCCGAGAGGAAAATGTCAGTGTTGAAATGTTGCTTATTTCAGAGGCCATTTGCTTTGTGAGTTATTTCTGTGTGGAGCGGGATTTAAAAGGCAATGGTCACACTGTGATAACATGGGAAGCTCACTTATATCACCAACTTGCTGACACAATCAAATAGTGAAAAAATCTGTGCTCCATAGAGTGCCATAACGACACTGGGGGGGAAGGTCCATACCTTCCCAAAGAGAGTAACTCCTGGGCAGCTACTCTGCATTATGCTTAACTTTTACATGAAGTACTTTATAAATAAAGTAACTAATGATTAAGTAATTAGTAATTAATGAGTCATTGCTGGTTCGTGCCACTCAGCAGCATAGTTAATCAGGAACAACTCATGAAGAAAGTGGTCAGTATGTTCATTTACAGACATTGATGAACTAACCGTTATTCATTAATACAGTATCACCCAGTCTGTTCTCCAGGAGCTCATCATTATCTACCATATAGTCCTGAAATCACAGTTATTCAGTAATTACTCATTAATGGTTAATTAACTAGAAAGTCTTCCCTGATTCATTCCTCACTCGCTCTTCAGTAACTAGTCACATTTTTGTGGACCTTATTGTGTCTATTGATTGATCATTGTGTAGTAATGTATTATTGACCTAAGTGTTACCAATGTTTGGTGTTGCAAAAAACAAGTTTATAGTTAAATTAATGTTTATAACAAGGGTGAATACATAAGCACCAGGTATTGAACCAAATGTTTATGGCCCAACTTCATTTGAGCAGCTTGCTCAACAACATATTGTTTGCTTTTTGTTTCTTCGTCATTATACATTTTTCAGGTATTTTATGGTTTGCGCCTCTGTGTTTACACTTCTGGTTAATCATGCTGACACTCATAAACATAAGTAAGCACTCATCTCAGTGATATTGCTGAATATGCAAATTGGAAGTTATTGGATGTTCTGTAATTACCGAAAAAACCCAAGTTAACAGTCACCCCAAATCCCTTACTTGTTTATCGAGTCACCTCACTCCCATTTTAATTCATCACAAACTGAGATATGGCGCGGAAATGCAACACTTTAAAGAACAAAAGATAGAATGGCACACTGCCAGCACGCTTTCTGAGCTGTAACACTCTTTATTGGTGGGGTAACATTTTGGTCCAGACAAGACTTCAACAGGCTACTGTTTGAAACTGCATTTCAACATTTATAAATGTGAAACTACTGGATATTATCGCAGTGTTTGTGGCAAAAAAAATCGTACACTTTTGACAGGAAAGTTGGGACATCTCCAGCCCTGTTGACCAAGACAGGCATTTTAAGCCAAAAACCTCAACCGAAAATTCAACCTAGGGAGACGTAAGGTCGCAAGTTAAAGAAAAGAAGGAATGTATCAAAAGGGAGGTTAAAAGCAGGCTGTGAAGTGGATTTCAGTGAGCTGGTGACAACTTTTAAGCATATAACATTCATTAAACAAAGCAGCGTCATTATGTTTGGCTATGCTACACACTTGTGTTTGCACATGCAGAGTGGAAATCCCTCCACACAGACAGACAGACACACACACACACACACACACACACACACACACACACACACACACACACACACACACACACACACACACACACACACACACTCACACACACACACACACACACAGCTGCACCAGACGTCTTGGTTGGATTTTAGCAGAGCAGAATGTGTCCCTGTCTCTCCTCCATTTTCCCTTGTATTATAATGAACACGCTGACAGTCGAATTAGCACGGTGTCACTGTGGCAGTATGCTTCAGCGACGTGCTGCACAGCTGTCCCACTGTGATAGCACACCACACTCTGTTAAAGGATCATAGTACAGCCAATAAAACACGGAGGATGTTGTGCAGTGAAGAAGGCTGAATGTACCTTTATTTGGATTCCACAATCGGTCCTTTCTAGTAATCCCATTCAGGTTTTAGGCTTTTTCAAGAGCTCCCCTTTTAACGAGGAGGATGGCGGAGCCTCATTTCAGCCAGATCTTTTATGGGATTTTACAGGATTTGCCTTGTGTTGAGCATGCACAGGAATATCTGCAGTGATGACAGTTACATTGACCAGAGGGGATTTTAAAGGGCTGTTTTTTTGGGGCACCATTGTGTCATGCGAAGATGGTTTTCTTACAATCAATAACAGATTATATATCCAGGAATGTAAGAGGTTGGCACCAAGAAGACCACCTTTAGTCCTTTTCTGGATACTCCACACACATACACACACACCATGCTTGAGGCCTGCACCTGAGTCCTTGTTCTGCAGGTGAGAGAGGCGGTGGGGGGGAATAAAAAGCTCATTTTAATTGAGTCCCCCTGAGTAAGCCGGGGAAGTTCACCCATCACTCTAACACATGGCTCCTATTTTTAAACACACGCTCACACACTGGAGAGACCTACTCTTTAATAGGCTCCCCTGGGTTATAATGTTATTGTTGATACGCTCGGAGAAGACACAAAGACGTACATAATCAAATTCGCATGTAAGCGCACACAGACACAATCGGCACGCATGCATGAATGCATGAACACAAGCACCTCGCTCCGTCTTTGTCTCGCTCCTTCGCTCACACATACACACATGCAAACACAATCACACGTGCGCACACACACTCACACACACCATACAGTATCCAGACCTCCCAGCATTATTCTGTTGTCAAATGATGTCTATAAACCCGATAATGAGCCAAGGTCTGTGAAAAGGTGAGTTTTATTGCGCCAAGTAAGAGTCTACTCAGAGAGGGGTCGTAGGAGGAGTATTTAAACTGCGACTATTTCACTTTTGTGTTGAGTTAAATCAGTTGATATTGTGCTTTAATGAAAACAGCCCCGAATGTTTTCCATTTTAGGTGCTTTATCTCAACCGGTCAGAATGCGCTTAGGGAGGCAGTAAAAAGGCAAGATTGTTGTTAGTGTCTCCTTCCTCCTCATCTGATTTATTGTGAGAGATATTTTCATGGTTGAAAAGTGCCAAATGTGTTGCTAAAAGTTAAATAAGGACACCCACGCAGCATCGTTTTAATGTGTTCAGTATGATACGATGATATTGTTGATTACATACTAAAACTTGGCCATATTCTTTGTTCTAGTGCACATTATGCCTCATAGCTGCTGGGTGTTTGCAATGTCATTTTAGCAAAAGTGCCACTGTGACCTTGTGTGCGACGCAATGTCAGTAACATTTAGTCCCAAAGAATGACTGAGTATTCCTGACGTGGCGCTACATACAGTATGCTTATCACATAAAGTCACCAAGATTGACGTTAAACATTTTTGACACCAGGCCTGCTGCAAAATGTCAGGAAAAATGTGTAAATAAAATTGCTGCTTGAAAATGAAAAAAACAACAACATTTATTTATTTTTACAGCCCCACAAAAAAAAAAAGAAAAAGAAAAAAAAAGACAAGATTGTTGCTGAACATTCAGTGTTGCATTTATGGATAGTCCTTACAAAAGTGTAACATAATCATCAGTAGTATTTGCAGACTCGGGATTGGTTGCCATCTTTGCCAAAATGTGACAGCAAAAATAACAACGAAGGGCAGACTACCGATCGATGCACGATTGAAGTGGATCACGTTGTTCGTTAGGATCATTCTGCTCTCAGACATCCAATTGATCAATAACAGGTCTTACAGAAAGTAACATGTGGAAGGAAGTATGTTCGGTATCACTGATGGTGTAAAAACAGAGGAAAAGAAACTGAAGATCACATATGCACAGGCGTCCTCTTGACTTGTCAGTTGATTTTACCGTGATGCCAATGGTCCAAAATGTCTCCAGTTAAAGTTGATAAGCTCTTCCTGTCACAGTCGATGAGGGGGTTGGATTTCTTTTTTTCTGTGCCGTTCCTCAAAGGTCACCTGTTGTCGCTTGTGGATTTTAAAGGTCGGGGGCAGAAAGAGAATGTGGATTAGTTAGGTCTCAGCGCAAACTGGTGGTACTTTAAGTCTTTGTTTCTTAAAGGGACAGTTCACCACGTCAGAGATCCAAAGTACAAATTACTCTTAGCAGCTGAAGTGCTCTCACCTGCTGTAGTGTTAGCATGGGGCTATCTAATTAAGCTCACTGACATTGCAGCGTATTCAGTCTCGAGAGGATGCCATTCATTTTTACATCCCAAAAATAGTGTCTACATCGTCATCTTGAGGCCATGGGTTACCTTGAGTAGCGGGGTCATGATTTCTTCGAAAGAGACATTGCAGCTGGGTTGAGAAGCACAAGCCGAGTGCCATCTAGTTCCATTATATCCGAGAGAAGGCAGACATCTCCAATTACCTCCATTAGCTCCTCAATCTTGATGTATAAATAGCTCTAGCTTATGGGTGTTCTCGATTTTGGTGCAAACTGCCCCTTTAATATTCTCAGTTTTCTATTCAGAACACAAAGATATGAATCTCCGCATATTATGTTCCAAAGCAGACACTTGGTTTTTGAAAGACATCCAAGTCTTCCTTTTATTCTCTGTGTACCCGTTTATGTTTCTTCCATTAGAGAGGCACTCCGCTGACCCTCTTGTTTATTACCTTGCACTTTTTACCATCACAAATTCAAGTGCTCGCTATTTATTTTTCGAGTACCGTGGCAATGAAGTTTACCCATTTATATGCTCTTTGTTTGGTGACCCGGTGGCTTACTGTGCACAGACAGCGCCTTTCTTTGCGCTAAGTTCAGAAATCGACATGCTCCTCGTCTCCCGTTTCAGTATTGGTAAGCGCCACAGGCCTTGCTCACACAATTAGCTCCGGGCGTTCTAATGGACACGACGAGGGCACGTTTCCCTTCATCTTATTATTGCACAATATTTCTGACCCCCTCGCCGGCACACTCCTGTGACCCTCTCTAATTTGCATGTCTCTCAGACAGATGGGGCAATCATTTTTCTCTTCAACATCTTTTACAGCCATCGGGAGGGCTATGAAACACATCCAAGACCTGCGTGCGGCCTCGTCATTAGTATTCATCTAGCTGAAAGATTAAAAGAAATTTGGTCTGGACAATAAAATAACCTCTCAGACATTTGTGAGGCAGAGATGGCCGGAGGCAAGGTTGAGCAACACCTGCAATCTATAGAGCATTCTGTACTAGTGTTGAACAACAATTCCCACACATATTACTTGCTTTTTGCACAAAAAAACAAACGTTTTGCCCTGAATTATTGTCGTTTCTCACATAAGCTCATGTTGAATATCCCACTCTATTGTTATAACCAGTGTTTCTTAATAGCGAGGTAACATTTGTCAGTGTGTCACATTGCTTCGCGTATGTTTTGCTTCTTTGCTTTAGGCCTATGAAGAGTTCAGATGTGATTATTCAGTCTTTGACATGTTCTACCATCTGCCACTACAGGAAACTGCTGTGGTTTTTTTTGGTTTTTTTTCTAAACTGTGCTGAACTTGAAGAAAGTGTTCACTGATTTCACATTTTCTTGCTCGGAGCTGCAGTTTGTTGTGTAACTGGAAAACTTGTGAAAAATGTTTTTTCTTCTTTCTGCAGTTGAATGTTTGAGCTTCACTGTGGACGATGATGTATGAGTTAGACGCTACAGTAGAAGACTTTCTTCGCACTCATTGCTGCAAGTGTATATTTTCCTTGTGCTTATTGAAAATCAGATTTTAAGAAGCAGGCTCACAAGCATAGTTTGAAACATTGCAAATAACTTCGAAGCCAGTCCTGGTCCGAACACATCTTCGTGCCTAAACAACTGAGTAGGTCCCTTGCCAGTGACTCCCAAGAAATGAAATGTCTGCCAACATGGCTGCTGCAGCGTACCTGCGTCAGGTTTATGAGACCATCTTCGTATCATTACGGTTGATTCTTGAGGGAACAAAACTACTTGTTTAGGTTGAGGAATCCATCTTGGTTTGGCATAAAATAACTACTTTGCATACATAACTTTAATGATCTAATGAACATGGCGTTACTTAATTACGTTAGTAAGATAAAGTAACTCCCCATTGACTTTTGCTTCCACACTGACCCATGAGCAGCTGTCCTCTGGGTGAAAGTCCTGTGCTTGTTTGACCCAACCATCCGTCCCTGACTTCCTCCCTTCGCAGACGTGGCGCTCTCTGTGCTTCTTCCCCTTGACTTCCTCCTTTGCTGCCTGGTAATTACAACGGGCACCTGAGGTCACCATCAAGCAAGAAACTTCAATACGGGCTGCGATAAACTGTTTTCACAGTCGACCTGTATGGTAGTTGTCTGCTCAGGATACACTACAAGTGTAATGCAGAAACGTGAAACCCTCCAGTGCACAAAGACTGAAAACAGACTAGAGCATGAAGTAGGAGACGCATTGTGTCTATTTGCATATTCATGTATTCTTGAATTACTCTTTTTTTTTTTGTGGGAGAAGGACTGGGTGTCATTTGAAGATTTTAATCTGGACATTGTACTTTTTGGTTGGCAAAAACTCTGTTGGACACAAATTAGAGAATTTTATTTTATGCTTTAATAAATTATATGGAGGGCATTTATTAAAATACAATAAAAGGTTTATGGGATCCAAGATTGGGGTGCTAGTGACCCACAGACACCTCTGACATCCTCCCTTTACTTGCTCCCTTGTTTTATGTCAAGTCGATTTATGATTTAAATTTGTATTTATAGGTTCCAGAGTGTCACTAATCACAATTTACCTGTGATGGCTTTATAATCTGTACAGCACTTTCTGCCATAAATCCTTAGATTTTGGCTGGAATAAAGTAAAACCTTGCAAAACAAAAACCCGTCATGATGCCTTTGGAACACTGGTAGGATGGACAGATGTGCAATAATTTTGTCCTCAGAAGAAGGGCAGAAGAAGTTTTTTTTTTTTTTTTATCATTGGTAAGTTCACCAGAACCTGATGGATAGAGGCAGGCGCCATGTTGTTTTGTGCAGTCAAGCGAGCCAAACCATGTTTTTAATGTCGCCACATTTGGTTTCCACTTCCTGTCAATATGTTTGCAGGCATATTCCACGGGAGTAACCAGATTATCGAGGAAACCTCATGCCCATTTTGTTCTTTCGTGTTTACATAACAAATTAAGATTCATTCACATTTTTTAAATGTGTTGTGATTATGTCGGTCCTCCGAACCGACATAATCACAGTAGCCAGTGTGTTGTTTAGGTGATTACTTGATTGCCCGGAAAATTCAGCTCATTTTGATTACATTTGTTGATCCGATGCCAGCTCTCCTGGAAGAAGAACAGGGTGCCAAACTCTGTGCTAAATCAACCATATGGCAGTTCGAAACTCACGCGTCGCAATCACACAGCTTAACAAGCTCAAGTTTTATGGATGACTTCTTTGCACTATGTTTGTCACCTTTTCTATATGCGGCTCTGCACTTAACCCCTCGCTTACTTGAACTGAAATGTGTCTGTTGCTCTGCCCTTGCGATCACTATCGATTTTCGGCAGCTTTGATTTACATTCAGCTTAAAAATCCGGCTGCACTGACACATTGAATTTCGGGACCTCCCCTGCAGTGTGCATAATTATGTGTATCGATGTGAGGATTATACGAAAAGTCATGTGCTTGCTACTTTGACATCCTATTTGCACTTTTGAACTGCACTGCAGAAAAATGTGGAAACCTTCATGTAAGTGTCAGCGCGGCCGCTGGGAATCTAACTTATTGTGTTTTGGCCTCACGTATTCAGTATGCAACTCGAAATGTCGACATATTGTCGACATATAATTCTTTTTTCTTTTACCACAGTCAACATCGGCTAATCAGAGCAAAGAGGACTATAGGCACATGTGATACACACAGAGAATATGCAGAAACACACGCACACACAGACAAAGGTGCAAAAGGCACACCGAAACTCACACAGACTCACTTTGGCAGCTGATCTAAACTGGGCCAGGCAGGGCCTTGGAGGGAGAGCGAAGCAGGACAGAAAGTACAGCAGCCAAATGGAGAGGTGGAGGGGCCAGAGGGCTGGTGGGACCGGGGAGCGGTGTAGAAATAAGAAAAAGGAGAGAGTTGTGGGAAAGAGAGGTGTGAGGGTGTAGAAAAAGAGGACAGAGCTGATGAAGCCCCTTTAGATTCAAAATGCACTCTTTCTTTTTTCATCCAGCTCTATTATATTCAAGGTGATTTTCATTTAGTCAGACATTTCACTGCGGCATTTACATCGCACTATGTAAGAAATTTGGTTTAACCATTCAAATAATAGAGGTGCATTTTGCAAGAATTTACACTGAACACATTTACCAAAAGGATCACAGAATGTGAAAAAATAACAGTTGTGTTCGTCTGTGTATTGTGTTGCAGTGATCTCTGTAGAAGTTTGCATGCTAAGTAGCTAGCCCCTGCTAGGAGTTATGAGCTGGGAGTTATGGAAGCTTTGGACAGGGACTGCCCTGTCTAAAGCTTCCCCGGTGCCATAACTCTCAGTCTGGATCGCTAGCTGTGTGGCTAGCTGAGCTAACTGGTTAATGGCAGCTGCAGTTGGTAGATGTGCATTAGGTAGCTGATACATGCTTTCATCTGTGTTTGTTGCAACAAAACTGAGTAAGCCAAAATATAATCTTTTCCTAACCCTAACCAAGTGTTTTTTTTGCACCTAAACCTAACCAGACTGCAAACAGTGCTGGTGCACAACATAAGGCTGACTGAAACCTAAAGTTAAGTGAAGTTGCAACATAGACACACAGTTTACATACATTTGTGGTTTGCAGAGGCATACAAGGAACAGCGTTTTTTCTGGCATTTGGGTTGTCTAATCCCCGTTTACCCAGCTGAAACTATCCCTGCACTGCCTTGCCCAAGGTTACGGAAATGTATTCTAAAATATAATAACAATGGAAAATGTTCTGACATTATGTCATGGCCCTGGTCACATTTCCGAAGTCAATATTTAATATTCCGGCAAGTTTGTACCTCACTTTCACAAAAATTTGGAGATCATACACTAAATCTTGCATTGCTTTGTCTTCACACGCCTTTGAGTTTTGAATTGCTAAATCAGAGGCAGTCAGTAAAAGGAGTGCAAATGTCATACCTTATGATGCCGGAGCATGTCTGCCCTCTTACAGCATTTAAAGTTTGGCTTCTAAACTAGAAGTGTATTACCGAAGTCAAACAAAAGGTGTTTGCTTACGGTCTAGCACCGGGTCCTTTTTGGCCCATCTTAATGGCACATCTTTTATAAATATTTATAGGGGGCACGGGGGTATATTAAAAAACATGACATGCTAAGATGGCTTTATTCCCATGAAGATAAAAATCTATGTATAGTTAGAAAAAAAAAGGAAGAGGGCGAGGGAATTAAGGCAAGGCAGCCATATGTTTGGCGGTGGCGGGCCAACGGATGACTTTGGCAAGGACGTGTTTGATAGATGTCTGTTACACAGTCTGTGTAAACAACAACCTTAAGGGCAATGCAAGGGCAGTCGTGTGGAAGAGGGTTCTTGATAGTATGCTTACCGGTAATAAAAACTTTTTTCATTTAAATGTAATCGTATCATTCACTGTAGCTGTGAAAAAATGCTGCTTAACGCGAGACCGTAATGATTGTGATGGTTATGTTTAGCAGTTGTTTACAAGCTTCACCTCATCATCTTGTATCTGACCTGGATGAATTGTTGGTTGGATATTTACACATAAAGTAATGATATAATAATATAATCAGCTATTTTAATTTGTCGTGGTTTTGCTTTTTTCCGAGTGAGCGCGTGACCTGAGGCCCAAGGACGTTTGTTATGTAAGCATAACAATCGATTAACGCAGGCCCAGTATGGAATAAGTCGGAGGCCGTCGACGAAGTTGGCAGTGAAGAGTTTATGAGGAGGAGAAAGTATTTTAGTAACATGCAGCAATACAGGCAAGAAAAGACATTTCAGACGCAAGGAGAGAGAATTCACTCCATCGTTGAGTGCAAAGGGTTTGCAACCAAATATTAGTTGTGACAACTTTAAGTTTACGCTTGTTACTAACTAACAAACCAACTACTGAGCAACTTTCCATCAGCAGGGTGGCAGCCGACATGGAGGCTAACACTCTCAGCACTCAAGCTGACCCAAAAATGAAAATTCTGTCATCATCTACTCAGCCTCACGCTGATAGAAAATCACTGGAGGTTTCGTAGTCCTCATAGCATTTCTGGGGCCTTTACAGCGAAACAACATTGCAGCCTTTCTCCAGTACATGTGGACAAAGGTCCAGTTTGGGTCGCCGCAGGTTCTAAGTGCTCCCCTGATGTGCTTCTGTTCCTTTTTCATCCCTGCTTTCTCTGTGAGCAGGGTCTCAGCTGTGATGGTTTAGGGTTCTGATGACCCCCAGCTTGTGCGCCAGTGGGTGATGAGAGTTGAACAGCAAGTATTGATCTGTGTTTCTAGGTCTTCTGTAAACCTCAGTGTTGCTTCTCTCTGAAGAAGCCTCTTGGATGAGAGGTGAAACGTCGTCAATAAACTGGAACAGGTCCACTTGCGTACGATAGAGCACTTAGACTTACCACGACCTGGATCACTGAGGACCTTCATCAACACATTCAAAACTAAGAAACAAATATCAACATCGGAATATTCGAGAGATTTCATTAAATTCAGTTCGGTCACGGACAAATAAACAACAAAAAGACAGTTATTGAGAAGGATCTCAGTATTGTAAGGGCCAAGGTGCTGGACTCCGCTCAGTTAGTCACAGCTCGTGAAAATGCCCTGCAGTTTAGTTTCCTTTATTTTCTCAAGCACAAAATCAATCAAACAGGGGGAGGAGGATTACTGCACTCACAAATTTTCACAATGGCAGAGGAGCAGCATCAAAGTCAGTGATTATATCTGTTATAGTTGGTAACGGCTGAGATGCCGCGGGGACAGTCGACAGTGTCACATTTTGGACACCAAGTGACTGCTCCGTGTGTGTGTGTGTGTGTGTGTATTTGTGAATAACTCCATAGAGAGAAAGTGTTGAGCTAGGATACTTTCCTCTCAAAAAAAAAAAGGGGGAACAGCACACTCTTACTGTGCTCTCAAAATGTTCCGCAGGGAATAGTCTGCGCTTCTAATTTGCAAGTCGCTGTGGGACTCGGCTGTCTGCTGAGCTGACGTCGTTGTGCGACTCCCACAAACAGGAAATGTGCTGGCGCAGCAGCTTTGTCCGTATCACAAGATCATAACTGCAGCGGCACACCGGACCTGATGTCAAACCACACCTTTAATGAGACACTGAATGTGCAGAGCTGAGCAGAGTGTAACTTTAATGATGTGCATGATTCAGAGCTCTTTGCCTTCCGTCAGCGGCCTCGGCTCAGGACACTCTGCTATTTTTTTTTGGGGGGGGGGGAATGTTGTGCCGTACGCTTTATTTTGTTCCCCTTGCACAAATGTCGTCTCGGCACTAGCTGGAAGTAGACAGGCATGTGGCTGTGTTGTGAGTTTGTTTGTTTTTTAATTCCCACAGTTGTAGACTTTAACACACGGCACAGTGGCGGAAGTGCGCGACGAGATCCCGGTTTCTGACATTTCTGAGAGCAGGTAGTGAGTCGAGAGCTTGAGCACAAACGTTGTGTTGGATGTGTATCTATATATTTGCGGATACCAGAACTTCTGTACTCAGGAAATGGCTTTAAGTAATTCAATTACAAAAATGAATGCGATTAAATGTCAGGCACAGTTGTTCAGAGAAAAACATTTGTAATTAATTTTAATTACAAATGTTTTTCTCTGAACAACTGTTATTAATGAAAATGTTGGTGATTACAAAGGGGTCACATCCAAATATAATCTTTTTCGTAAAGAGCTTATATGTAGAATATATCAATAACATTGCTTATAATCTTTTTTTGTATGCCTCCAGGGGCAAGTGACAAATGTTTTAATCTAAAATCTGATCTAAATCATTTTCTCTCGTGTGCTTATGTCTTTGTGATCTGGAGATTTTGCCAGCACAATCTCACGCTTGATGTCAAACCCGAGGAAACATCCACAGGTGAGTTCATGTTACTGCAATGGGACGCATAAAATAATCCCCACCATGTTTCTTCTTATGTAATTTTAGCTCGTTTTAAAACAATTGTTGGAAAAATTTAAATTGAGCAACTTGAATGACTTAAAAATGAAGTAAATCAAAACTGTTACATTCCTTATTCCATTTCTAACATGGTATCAAGTAATCTGCAGCCTATTACATTTCAAAAACAACTTTCCCGACACTGGTTGCGGTCATGATATGTAGTGAGAGACTGGCATTCACTCAGGGCCTTCAAACAGTATGGATTACTTGACAGAATGGGGCCAGGAAGATGGTGATTTTGGCCCGAAACGTGTTGAATTAATGACTTCTCCTCTCCTGCAGCGCAAAACCTCATAAACACCCCACACTCACTGTGCTCATCTGTTCCACGCTTTCCATATTGTCGTGCGATGTGAGGCGGCTATGGTTTTTCCGGAGTCTTTGCGGTGCCGTGTGGTATTTAATGGCACTTGTTATGACCCTGCAGGATTCATTAAAATCAAGATGCATCTCTGATTATGTTTAACATCTGTTTCACATTAAAGGATGCACTCCCAGGTCACAAACCCCGGGGGATATGTCTCTCCCTTGATGCTAAGAAGACATTTGACCAGTAGAGATGGATTAATTAAGGTCTTTGCTCCACAACATCCAGGCTTAAATAAAACTAATTTTCATAATTGAGGATTTTAATATCCTGTCGGCGGTTTAGTGCTGACAGGTGAGGCACGTTCGGAGTCTCTAGGCTCTCTCGGGCTATCTCCCCCTTTATTTCCCCTTATCTCTGGAGCCCATTACCGAAGCAGTGTGAGTCTGTGGCCCGCCAGCCAATCACCATTTAAGTTGCCTCCCGTTTTCGTCCCTCTTCTCCGCCGATGATATCTTGATTTTCCTCCTTAGAAACGTATTGTGGAATTTTTTTTCCGTAGGAGATGTTTGGAGTGTTGTCGTGCGGAAGATTGCACATAAATCTACCCAGCGTGCTTTGACATGGGTTTTGAGGGGGCCGATTGACAGAAACCAGCCGTTTAGTATTTTTATCTGAGATCTTCTGAGGAGAATTTCCCTCCACCGATAAGTCCCCCCCCCCCACTTGTAGTGGACGTCTTGGCGCGGCCATTAATCAAGTCGTATCAGTGAAATGCCTCAAAAGTTTGCTGAAGCTAAATGCAACTCATCCATCACGTTACTGAAAGGCTTCATATGTAAGCGATGTAGACATTTTTCTTCTCTATCCCTTGTCAACGGGGGATATGATCTATATGCAAAGTCAAGTTCCCCCACACACATACACACACACACACACACACGCACACACACTTGATTAGTTTGTGAGGTCCGCCAGAATGAGAGGAGAGAGTAAAAGACAAAGGGAGGGATAACAGTGAAAGGTGCACGTGGAATAAAGAAACGGAGGGAGAAAGAAGTTGCAGGGGAGGGGAGGGAGACATGGAAGGAAAGACGGATTGAGGGGTATGAGGGAGATTGGGTTACTTGCAGATAACATCTCCGTGTGATAGATTCTAGCGGAGACTAAATTGGCCTCGCGGGCTGAGAGGGAATCAGTCTAAGTCCTGAGTGACGGGGCAAAGAAGCGCTTATCAATGACTAGTGAGGGGAAACTGGACACCTCCCCAACGGCCTCATGATAAAGCTGCTCATTTGTGTGTGTTTCTTGAGCGGCACACGGCGCGGTGATCGATAGTTCTTTGACGTCAATTCAAAACGTGCCGTTTCGCTCTCTGCCTAATCTGTACTTAGGCTGACGCAGGTATTCGTTCGGCCATTACGGCTGCACTCTAAAAAATGAGCGGCAGACCCCTGCAGACACACGGGCCTCGTGCCGTAGTACTTTTATCTTCGGGTTGAGCTGAGTGTGAACACCACACATTGGTTTGTGGACTCGAAAGCCGTCTTGGGTTTTTTTTTTTTTTTTTTTTGGAGCCAGAGGTGGCCACCTTCAGATGGTGGTGGTGGTGGTGGGGTGTCCCGATTGAATCTGACTGAGAAGCCGAGGACTCGCCGCGGTAGTGACTTGTCGATCACAAGCTGGTTGTGCCCTAATCCATACACTGCTACATCGTCTAATTTACCTCCAAATGGGACCATAATTTACTAAATAAACATCACGCTGTTTTGAAGAAGGCTTGAAATTAGTGATTGAGGCAAAACAATTCATTCAAGAGTCACCCAGAGTTATAGTTATATTCTTTATTCTTTCCATTTAGACATTGAATTTCTGTCTATATGTTCTTATGTATCTTATTTCTGTACTGAAACAACGCTTCCCTTTTGTTGTTCTTTGTTTCCACTCTCTGTGGCGAGGTAAGCTGACAACTGGCGGCCCCAGCTACACATTTATTGACATGAGAGGGGCGTCCGCTTTCTGATCCAACTCTTGGTAAAAAGAGAAAGCTAATAAGCGTATATTCTCCCCCCGTTATGGCTCCTCAAACTTTACCTTTAATAAGGTGCGCTCGTGTTAATGACGAGGGGAGCAGAACGTCTCCGCGGTTCTTCTTTGTCTCTGCTGAGTTACTGCACTTGTCCTCATTTTCACCTTGCTCCCCTTCTCTGTCTCCTCCTGTCTGTGCTCACTGTCCCACTAAACTGGCTTTAAAGCTCAGACCAGATGGCTCAAGAAAACGAATGGCTGTGCCATGGATGTGTGTGTATGTGTGTGTGAGTGTGTGTGTGCGCGTGCAGTGACACATCCAGGGTTAAGAGGGACATTAGTGAGAAGTGATTTTGACAACCCATCAGGGAAAGAAATTTCTTAGTCCTTCACCTCGTTCATTCATCTCCATCTCTGTATCTCTCCTTCACTTATTCAATCTCGCCCGTTTGCCTCTCCATATTTTTGCATGAGCATCTATTTAGTTCTCGAACGGGGTTATTTTAAAATGCCGTGTGGCGCGTCGCAGCGCTGTGAAGGAAAATCAGCCCTGGGAAGAGCACAAAGGACGTAGAAACACCTTCTTTTTGCAGGCTGAAAGGAGCAAAAATGGGCCACTAATTTTGGCTGAATGAGGGCGGCGCTGAGTTGTTTTTTTTGTTTTTTTTATTTCTTTCAGCTGAAAACACTGAAACCAAAAAAAAAATATTTAATTCACAATTTACTTTCTTTTAAGATCATATTTATACAAACGGCGTACGCAAATATTTCCAAAAAGGCAGTTTTTTGTTTGATAAATGATGCCTCGCGGAGCACTCGTATCTGAGAGACAGGTTATTATGTCGCTCTGTTCAGTCCTTTTCATGACGATGGGAAGGGAAATTAAACAAATTGTGATCGCGTGCTGTCTTTAGAATTGCTCAATCATCATCACTCCTCGTTTGAGATTTGAGAGTCAAAGGCGCGCGTCAGCCGGTTCGCCAAAGAAAACTGAGTAATTGTTTTGACTGCCGGGAGAGATGCTAATGTTAATATCTCTCTTTCATAAAAACCTGTTCCGTCGAACGTTTGGTTAACAGGGGCGACGACGTGCCTCGAATCTTCCCGCCTCGCCCCTCGCGTACCTGTGTATGCATCAAGGTGGAAATCCGCGCGGTGCACAACGGTCTCGTGGAAATTGATTTATCGTGGCAGACGAATATACAGCGTAAGACAAATGGTAAAGAGGATTCGTAGTGCATATTTTTCCTCCCGAGGGAATTCTCTTCTATGTCACAGACATATTAATCACCTCCGGGAGGGAGAGTGACAGCGTGATAGTTTCATGAATTAATAAAGCTCTTGCTATACAACAAAGCCTTCCGGTTAATCCAAATAAGGTCATAACTCAGTTGCGTTTGTTCTCAAGAAGTCACGCACTAACACGCCACACACAAACACACACACAGACACACACTAACACAGGCGCATACAAAAAAAGCAGCTACCACTGCTCTATTGCAGCATTTTTCATTGAGGAGATAGCTCAGTGTTAATACTTATTATTCAGAAACAGTGGGGAGGTGTCGAGCTCAGCAGTCTGCTCATTTTTTAATAAACAGCACTCTGCTGAGCTAAATCATATCATAGCGAGTGTGTGTGCGTGTGTGTGGGTGTGTGTGTGTGCGCGTGCCGATCAGAGCGGAGGAACACACCACACGCGGGAAAACAAAGCAAAGTGGGGGACAACAGAATTTGTGTGTGTGTGTTTTTTTTTTTTTAACCACTTTAAGTGAAAGAAATAATTGTGTAATTGGATCCCCGTGCTGTTTGAGTGGATTAAAAGAATATTAACACGATTTTAATTTCCAAACTGTGTACACGCAGAACACTGCCTCGCTACAGGCTCTGCGGATGTATCATTTTCGAAAAGTGATTTGTCGCAGGTATGACCTTTTAAACGTGTGAGAGTCCCGTGTTTGTTCGACCGACCCGTCAAACCCAACCTCCGCCCTGCTGCGACTTTTTTTCTCGCGCTCAAAGCTCCGTCGCCTGACGTCTCGAACACGTGGCATTTGGAAGCTCCTACTTCTCCAAAGCACTTAATGAGGGGGATTGGCGTATCACCTGCACTCTGGCATATGTTGCTGCCGGTTTAAACGCCTGGAGTCACGCTGTTGAGGCGGCCGCAAATGAGTCAATCGCAAATCGTGCAAGCTGCTTTGACAAAATAACGTCTGCCGCGGAGACAACCACACCAACCGAAACCCAAGTTTTACAGTCCCGGGAGACAGACGCCTGTTGTTTATTCAAGTGTTCGGTGTTATCAAGGAGATAAGGACACCTGAACCATCGTTCCGTGAGGAAATTACTAATTCGCCTGTAAACATCTCCGGGAATGCAAGGCACATCATGGCTGTGGTGCGAAGGCAAACACGTTGCAGTGAAAGACATGTTGAGGTCAGGCACTGAGTCTTATGTTACGGATGAAAAGGCAAAATTGTTGAAAGATGTTCAGAGCAGTTTCCTCTAATAAGTAGCGTACCGCCTCTTCTTTGCACATGTTTGCGCCGTCACTCATTCAGGAAATAAACTCACTCATCACTTCTTCGCCCAGTAACTTTCTTAGCAGGAGGGTAAATGATGTGGTGAGTTGCACGAAACTGCCAATTTAACTGCTCATTTGAATTATTAAGGTTTTTCAAGTGTTATCTGAGCGAAATGTGTCATTTGAGAGGCACGCCGCTGCGCTGTTTCTGCTGCAAAACCTCAGTTTAATCAGACGCCGTTGCCACAGTTTTGCCAAGATGACAGTCCCGGCGAAATGAGCAGACATTTGGAATGAAAAAAAAGTGCGATCATGGAGATGAGATCTTTTGCTAAATAACATAAACAGATTTATTAATCTAATGAGCGTGAGTGATGGGTGCAAATGGCTTTCAGCTCCAACAGTTTAATTTTTTTTTTTTTTTTTTTTTAACAACACTTAAAGCATATTTTTATGAGCTTCATACTGTATGTTTTTGAGTTATAGTAATTTGTCTCTCTTGGAATTAAAAAAAGGGGAAAGCAGGGGAGGAATATTAACCAGCGAAAAGACTGGCGGAGAGCGACGTGACCGCGGAGAGTGAGGACATCACCTGGCGGGGCTCAGCAGTCGCCGTCTCATGATATGCAAGATTATTATTTAAGAGAAGGGAAGATAAGATGGAAATAATGATACCCGAAGATGATCTTTAAAATAATAACAGGGATAGACGTGGTGATATTACACTGTCAGCTACGACAGTGTGCACCAGAACATTATACTAAATTGTAGATGTATAGATAGACAGTGCTAATTAGTCACATCAGGAACATTTGAACCATCAAAGATAAAACAAAACAAAAAACCGTCTTGCCAAAAGCACCGTTTTATTAACTGCTACTAAACTACACTGAATAACTTAAGCGCTGTACTGGCATGTTTTATAACTGTCTGTGTGTCTGTTGTGCGGTAGAAGTGAAAAAAAAAGAAAAGAAAAGAAAAATCTTTTATTTTAAGGTTACTTTCGCAAAAAGTAGCTGCTCAGTAGAGGTCAGCCACCAACACACACGCTCCCGGAGACTTCACCGCAGACACTCTCACAGACAGCTGCTGTGTGAGAGTTGCACAAGGTTTGCTGGCCTTGGCTCAAACCCCTGTGAGGCTGTTGTTTTGTTTTTTTTTCTATGCATATTATTATTATTTTGATCATTTTGTTACAGTGATGGGCCTTTGAGGGTGGACGCCGCAAAGCCGAGATGCAGATTTGCTTTGCCACGGATGTTTTATTTGCCCCCTTTGCTCGCTCAAACATTCGCCACTGTTGATTTCATGTATGTGTGACTTTAGCTGATGGGAGGCGCGCCACCGAACCCCTCCCTGTCCTGACGCAAAACAGGACTAGTTGTGTACAGGGAGACGGCAGCTGGTTGGAAGGACTTCCTGTCGTGATCAGTCTGTTAGTCAAAGCGCTCTGCTGCTGTTTGACCAGGAGGTCGTTACAGGGACGTGAGGAGTTTTCTATTACGCGCGACAGCTAGTGCGGCATCCTCTTCTCCACCTTCACCTCCAGTGTTGAAAGATTTGCCCCAACAGTAGCCATTTCTAAAACTAATCACTGATCTTTGACTGCTGTATGAATAAACTTGCCCTGCTCCTATGGGCTCCTCAGTTCCCAGAGCAGAGTCAGCCCTTCCTTCATCTCCGATGCCGCCGGCCCCCAGCGCATCGCAGCAGAAAAAGGTACTCGCCGCGAAAGACGGATTAAAGATCTTGCAACATCTTTCATGAATCTTGTCGCACGTCTCAGCAACACCATGGTAACGCCATTAAAAGCGGTGGCTCCTGCTGTCTCGCTCGCAAGCAGGGGGTCCTTTGACAGAGACGGCGGCATTTAGTCAGCTCAAAGAGGATGTGACACGCTAATCCCTTCTGGCCTGCAGCATCTGCTTAATACTGACCCGTGTCCCGACGCACCGGCAGCAGCCCCTGCCATAACATCTGTTTAAAGGTGACCCTCGGCCCTGCGTAGTGCCTCGGCGTACAGTCGCACCCTCCTCTCGACATAGATCATTACCTCTGGCCAAACCACGGGGGGACAAGCGTGCGCGAATTGAGAAGCATGTGGATGTCAGAGCTCGGTGAAAAACATCTGGTTCATCCTGACCCTTTTTTACCCCTGACCTCTGATAGAGCTGCAACTGTTTTTTGTTTTTTTCCCCCCAACAATTTTCTCGTTCTTGCAGCCGGGTGGCCTCCATGCACGGTGAAATTATAGCTGATCTAGTGATCTAGTGAGTACAGTCACTTTAAAATGTTCTGCCGCTGTCAAGCTTCTGGGGGAGATTTCTTTTTAAAGATTTAAAGATCACATTATACAAGGTCACAAGTCTGCATGTCCTGATACAGACATGGGCTTTCTATAGCTCCCTGTTGTCAACTTTAGCCTTCCTTTGTTTCATCTGCTCACAGTTCGCTGCTTCTCATTTTGGTCACCTGTCGCCAAAACTTCCAGGAGAGGGTTAGAGAGTGAGGAGGGAAGTCGGCGAACGTGAAACATTCCGTCAGTCATGCAGACAGATTTTCAACAGCAGCGGTGTTCCTTTAGCAGTAAAGACATCATCCCCCATGATCCTGCGCTACTTACGTCCTTTGGTTTGATTTACCCCTAACAGCAGAAATCATTTAACATGCGTTTGAAGAAAAAGCCCAAATATGAAAGTTACTGTTTTTTGGGTAAAAAAAAGGTGAGAACCTAAATGCACATAAAGTGGGAGGCAGGTTAAGAAATAAAAGGTGAGCTTTATAGACAAAGCATCCAAAGAGCCCCAAAATAAAAATGGTAGACAAAGCAGACGACAGAAAAAAAAAAAAGGCTGGCAACAAAAAGTTAGATAAAAGAGAATCCAAGAAAAAAAAAAAAGAAAAGAAAAAAAACAGAATACAAAACTAAGAGCAAACCAGACAGTGGCAGAGGACAAAAGCTTGAAAAAAACGTGACACATGAGGAGCAAACACAGACAAACCAACACCAGACAGAAAACAGAGAAGCTGACAAAGAATAAGGGAGAAACACAGGCTCAAATACAGAACAGGTGAATGGGAAGGGGGGGGGGGGGTTGGAAGAAGTCAAAGACGAGAAGTCGAATGTCACAACAAAACACATGACGGCGAATCCTGCAAAACATAACTGGAAACATCTAAACTGAAGAAAACAAACAAAAGCACGACGACCACATGTTGAGAGTTTCCGAAAGCAATCTGAAAATTGAGGTGTGGTACTGGTAAATGACTGAAAGCAATTTGATGACGCCTTGATAAAGAAGCTGTAATATAAGTCATGACTCCTGTTGTGATGATCCACTGGTTAAATTGCACTTGATTGCAAAACTAAAATTAAAATAATAAAATCTTTTCATCACATTTAGACGAAAATAAAAAGATACCTTGTACGTCATAAATGCAGGAGGAATACAGTTATATCAGACCCTTGTATGGATGTTAAGAATGCTTTTTAATTTACTGATGCTCCTCTCAGGGCTTCTGTACAATCTTTATTTTGATGAGTACAATAATAAACCCAGTTGTTCTTACTTGAATATATGAGTTTAAGACAGACAAAGTTGGTTCTTAACATGGATCTTTGACCAACGTCATGTACATGTGTGCATGGGCGCAGACTCCAAAAGCTTAAACATCTCTGCATACTGTCTTTTTTCAGTCAATATTAATCAAGGGAGTTTGGACTCTCTCCAAGGCCCGTCTTATCTGACACCCTGACGCCTCCCAACATAAAACACGCCGAGTGTGAAGGGCTCTGACACCCCTCAGGTCAAAGACACAAATTAATCAGCACTTCGTATCCATAAATTTCCACT
The DNA here is from genome assembly GCF_904848185.1 of Acanthopagrus latus. Taxonomy (NCBI): domain Eukaryota; kingdom Metazoa; phylum Chordata; class Actinopteri; order Spariformes; family Sparidae; genus Acanthopagrus; species Acanthopagrus latus. The sequence continues at coordinate 9,973,056 of NC_051051.1, forward strand.
GCAATCTGTTTGAAGCCTGGTGTGGATCAGACCACAAAGATATGGTCTCGCCATCGGTGGAGTGATTGGTACTGTGAAATGTTACTCATGACATTGTTTTGTCAGATATCCATTCTGAAATCAAGCTCAAAATATACAGCATTCTGTGAGGATGCCACGTGTGTGTCTGTCTTGTGCAGAGAGGAACAAAAGAGGAGAGCCAAAGTGAAAGAGAACGACCAAAAAAAGCAATTCTTTTTGGTTTGTTCTCGCAGCAATTACATAACACAAGCTGCCAGCTCTGATAGTAAGTGTTGTGTGTGTGTGTGTGTGTGTGTGTGTGTGTGTGTGTGTGTGTGTGTGTGTGTATCTATCTACAGTATATGTGTGAGTGAAACAGAGACAAAAATACAAAGGGAGTGTTATCTTTTACACTAACAAACTATCAAAACTCCTCAGCTATTTAATGAGGCACAACCATTCAAAGCGCACACAAACACACACACACGCCCGCACACACACACACGCATACACAGACACCCTAACTGCCACAAAACTCTCATTTAACGCCGTGTCCTCATCATTTGGAGCTGTGCCCTAAAATGCACAGTCTGGAATGGACAAACCTCAGGCCTTTTATATCCTCCATTAGTTGTGCAGCAGATATAAATTAGCAGTATCACTGCAGCCTCGGCAGCTTCCAGCCAAAGGCCGACTAATGCTTTGCAATCCTCCATAAAGCTTGCGTTCCACTGTGATATACTCCTACTACATGGGTGTCTGACATGAAATGAGCTTCGTAGGCATTTGGACGGACATACAGAGATTTTCTGGCTCTGTGCTGTTATTAGTTTAGATGTGAGACGGCACAGCCGCCATTAGTTTCGTGTCCAGACCGTCAGTTTTTAATGGATACGTTTCTCCCACATGACATGAGCGGTTCAAACTTCTGCCATAGTTTGTCAACTTTATCGAGAAAGTGTGCCGGGAGCTGTGTGAATATCATCACGAGGAAACGATCACATGATAAACAGGAGGAAAAAAACAATGATGTGCCTTTTTTTAGACGCAGGTTAACAGCCTTTATTTGAGACTATGACCATTAAGAGGGAGACAGAAGAGGAGGGAGGATGGAGATTTGGGACATAAATTCCTGGCTGGGAACATCAAGGTTACATACTCATAATCCACTGACCAAGAGGGCCGTCCTTTAGGACCTTTATTTATTACATACAGTGCACAATGTAGTGAAACTTGTTCTCTGTATCTTACCCATCCCTGAGTGAACAGTGGGCCTGGGGTACCAACTCTGGAGGACACTGACCAGAGAATAAACCTTATATACATCTTTTGATGGTGGGCAAACCAGAGCACCCTCAGGAAACCAACACAAGCACAGGGCGCCGTGCCACCTTTATTATTGATAATTCTTTGACATCTTAAAACAAGGCAAACTTCATGCAACTAAGAACTTGACTGTTTACAACTAAATAATATACATCATTATATAACCTCCATAGAACTATATCCCTGCTGCTTTTGTTCTTTTTGTTTCTCCCCTAATGTTGCTCAAAGGCACTTCAGTTGTGGGACTTTCATTAACAGCTGCTGATTTAATGTAACTTAAGTACATGTACTTAAGTAATACACTCACTTAAGTACATGTACTCAGTATACAGTATGAGGTTTCAGTTAAGAGCAAGTTTAATTTACTTTTACATTTACTTGTATGTTTTTTCCCGCGTTTACTCAAGAAGAAGTGCAGATATTTGTGTAAAAAAGGCTGAGTTAACTTCTTCACTCAGGTAAAAGTAAGAAACTACAGGCTCTGAAGGGTCTTTAACGCCAGACACTGTGCAATCTCCCTCAGATTCAACCATCTGAAGCACAATGACATGTGACACCTCACCTGCTGGCAGAGATGAGACTCTTGACATTTAAACGACTCCATCTCTTGATTCTATTCTATTTAGTTTTCGTGGCATATGAGAGACATTATTATAGATGTTCCCTCAGATCCCTCCCTGCCTGTCACGTGGTATGACTGTGCCTGTCTAAACTGCGGGGTCACCTGTCTGTCTACCTCTGGACCTCGGCCTGAAGAGCCAAAGACGCTTTGCACGAGGATCTCAGTGTGTTCGGGGGGGGGGGGGGGGGAGGACATGTGGGGAAAATTCCCTCAAAGTAAAGCCTGTAGACTTCAAAGCCTTTTCCCTGCACGGATTCTCCTCTGATGGCGTCTTACGGCACGGCAAACAGGTCATACTATGTGTGTGTGTTTGTGTCTGGAGTGCGTTCTTTTTTTTTTTTTTTTTTCTCCTCAGGCCCGTGGCACGTGGTCAGCATAATTACCGAACATCAAAGGCCGCTAACGTCTCTTCCAGTCGTCCCCGCTCGATCCCTCCGAAAAGTGAGTCATCCTCGCAAATGCAAGCGGAGGTTTGGCTGCAGAGGGGGGGAAGGAGAGGAGGGATGAAGAGCAGGAAAATGAAGATGAGTTATGGGGGCCTGTGTCGAGGGCAGGTGACATAATGGGAGAAAGCGATTAAGGGGAAGATTGGGATTGATAGAGGGATGGGGCGAAGTGGCTCTGACTGAAGGGCTGAAAGGAGGCGACCAGAGATGTGGGCAAAGTGAACCGACATCATAAAGAGGAGGAAGGTATTTGCATATGGAGCGGCTGATACCTCGGAGACAGCTCCAGCTCTCGCAGCTGGCAGACTGACAGCACTGGGCAGGTGTGAGGCTCGGCGCCGTGGCACATTCAGAAAGTGACACTTAACGAGAGAGTGTGTGTGTGTGTGTGTGTGTGTGTGTGTGTGTCCATGTTTGTGCGGAGGGGGCATCATTCATCTTAAACAGCCCTTTGTGCAGCAGCCTTCAGAAATAGAGACATACTGTATCAGTACTTTCCCTCTTTTCCCCGCCAACTCCATCTGCTGCCTTCTTTCTAATTGCCGTTCCGTTCTCTACAATTTTCTCTTCTTCCCTCTCGCAAAGTTAGAAACCAAGTGGCAGGAAAGTGTTTCATCGACCGAACGGTGAACATTTGTGTCATTACATTAAAGGAGAAACTTGAGGTACGTGTCTGCACTGACGACTGATTTTAGGAAACCACTTCATTATCTTTGGACGGCAGCTTTGTGTGTTTAACTTTGCTGCTCGGCCTGAGTGGAGGGTGATTCCTCATTCTGAAACAGTCTTGCGCTGACAGACCTAAATGAATGCATCAATCAATATCTCCCCTTTGCTTTTCATGCCGGCTTTATTCCCTTGTCAATTCAGCGGCTAATTTTAAACAGGCGGCACAAATGGGCAAGTTAAGGGCAATGCATTACTATTCAATTTAACCCAACATTTCTGTATTCAGTTTTGCTACAGGGTGTTTTTTGAGCGGCGGTCATCAGCGAATCACTTTGAGTTGAATTCATTATGATGTCATCACTGATGACTGATCAGGAATTAATTCATTGTCTTTGAGGAGCAGCTTTGTATCAAAATGTCCCACATGAAAATGATTAACTTGGCCAGGGTGATTCCTCATTCTGGAACAGAATAGCATAAACATAATGCGCTGGTGGACTGGGGAGGGGGGGTGATGCTAGGGAGGCAATCACCCCTCAAAAGCAAAAGTACCCCCTTGATGCGCCTAGATAATAATGGTAGATAATTCATAATCAAGTGCCCTTTAGGGCACCCCCACATTGTAGAAAACATGATAAAGTGCCCGCCAGGGTGGGCTTCCAGTGGAGAAAACATGATAAACCATCCTCGAGGGTGCCCTGATAGTGGAGAAAACATGATAAACCATCCTCAAGGGTGCCCTGATAGTGGAGAAAACATGATAAAGCATCCTCTAGTGTGCCCTTCCATTGTAGAAAACATGATAAAATGCCCTCTAAGGTGCCCTTCCAGTGGAGAAAACATGATAAAGTGTCCTCTTAAGGTGCCCTTTCCATTGGAGAAACATGATAAAATGTCCTCTAAGGTGCCCTTCCAGTGGAAAAAATATGATACAATGTATTGTAGGGGGCTGTTCCAGTGGAAACAACATGATAAAGTACCCTTTGGGATGCCCCCAACATTGTTGAAAACTTGATAGTGTCCATGAAGTGTCCTTTAGAAGGCCCTTCTAGTGGAGAAAACATGATGCCCACTGGCGCCTTCCCCCACCCCCGCCCCTCAAACATCCTAAATCCGCCACTGCCTCGATAAATGGATCAATCAGTATCTCCCTTTGCTTTTCAGCCGGCTTTATTCCCTCTTCATTTCAGCAGCTACTTTTAAACAGCCAGCACAAATGGGCGAGTTAGGGCCAATGCATTATTATTCAATTTAATGTCACATGTCTGTATTCAGCTTTGCTTCCTTGGGCTTTTTTGATTTACGCTCATATTTGCCTTATCAGCAAATCACTTTGTGACTAGACAAATACGAAGTCATTCATTATGAATCTGAAGCCCAAATCACCAGTTGTTTCCCCTCTGTGGGAGGAATACAGAATAATGGCTTAGAAAAACTCCGGCTCTCACTGAAACCACAATGTCGTTTTTTTTTTCGCCGAGAAACTTATTGACAAGTCCAATATTTATCACAGAAAGGAAAATAACTGAGAGCGAGAAAAGGAAAATAAGGACAGAGAGCTTTGTATTTGCAGAAAGTCTGTGCTGTGAGGCTTTTTGTGGTTTCTCTCGGTAGTGAGCGTGAAGTTCCCGTTCCAAAGAGAAGAGAAACCTGCTCATGTTGGTGTAACGTGGTTCTGGGTTATTACTTGAACGTTCTCTTTAACATTACATTTGGGGCGTGATTGTCCATGAAGCAGGATGTTGACAAGGTGTCGAAACATAGGCAGACAGAAGAACGCAGCGTTGGCTTTGGGTGTTTGCGACAGCTCAGCGGACTATGCCGAGTGCCATTCATTCACTGCATGGCTACGAATCCATCGTTGCCTGTCATCCCACCTGTCTCCCCCATCTGTCGCGTTATTCTCCTTCACCGTCGCCATCTAGAATAAAAGCAAGTGAAAAAAAAAACAAAAAAAAACTTTCAGCAAATTTGAGGAAAGTTCGAACATAATTCTCCCCCTGGGGGAATGCAAACACACGAGCGGAAAAAATCTGCTTGACAATAAGAGGAGGGGGGGGAACATGCACAGTGATTTCTGTGCGAGCAGTTCGCAAACGTGCTCTGACGGATTGTGCGGTAATTGAGTTTTTTTTTTTTTTGACTGACCCCTCACTTTTCATCAGGAGAAGAATCACACCTCAGCCGCAGGAAAAGAAGGCAGCCCCCTCTCTCTCTCCTGGGCAGCATTTCTCCCTGACAGGTGGGCTGATTGCAGCTGCTTTCTTCGGTCTAACATGACGTGTTATTGCCATTACCTAATTTTCCCCCTCAGTCATCATCTTCTGACTCGCCGAAACGGGTTGATACCTCTTCCTTTCCCGTCCGTCAGGCTCTGTGGCATCCGACTCCTACTCTGTTTTCTTGTATCCCTCTTCATGCGCTCTGTCTTTCCTTACCGTTCCTCTCTATCTTCATGCTGCTGGAACCGAAGTGGTGAAAGTAACATGGTCAGGATTTAAAGGATTTTCACTTAATCGTAGATACTGCAATGCAATTCAAAGGCATTGCACTTTACATTCCGTTTTATGCAACTCTGTGTTTCAACTGAGAGGCAAAAATTTTACTTTTTTATGACTGATTTGTCCGACAGCTTTGTTTGCTTTTCATATTTCCATGCAATCGTGCATTTCCTTCCTTAGCAATGAAACCACGAAACTCCAGATTTGGTGATTTGGGAAATCTGATTTTTCTGTGATAAGCTGAAGGATTCATTGTTTATTTATGAGCTGAGAAGAATTCTCCTACTTTTTAAGCCGAATAAACTTTTTTTTAAATCCCAAAACCCTCTCGGATCTGCCGGGAAATGCATCGTCGCAACGCTGAAACAGAGCAGGCTGTTTTAGAGGCATCTCAGGTTCTCACGGCACAGCGATGCTACGAACATATGATCATCTTAAAGAATATGATGCATCGCTGTAGATTTATACACCTTATTATATATAAAGTGGTTGAAATGAGCTCGGCCTTAAACATCTGCAGCATACACATGAATGCAGCATCGCAGTAAAACACAGACAGGGAACATTTTACGGAGTGAGTGCAGGTGAGTAGTTTTACATTTGATACTTTAGAGTGGCCTGCTTTTATTAAAGTGATCCCTTGAGTGCAGCACTTGAAGTTACAGAGAACTTTTTACAGTGTGGCTTTGCTACTTTTACTCAAAAGCTCCAGTTGGTTAGAAAGTTGACCCGACCTGACCTGAATTCTACGATCCTACGAAATTAGATTTGTGCCAAAAGAAACAAACAGAACTTCACAAATGTCAAACAAAAATACTTCTAAGATGCAATCAAAGAATTTGTCAAAAAGTGTAAAGTATTGGTCTTTTACTCTTCTAATAATGCATTATTTGTTTGTTTGTTTTTGTTCCCTCTGCTTCTCTCTCTCCACTCAGACTTCTGCTTTTCTCATTTGCGCTCGCTGACTTTTTGTTTGCCGTTTTGACACAAACCTCTCTGGTGGGCGGGCTTTTTCAGCAGAGCGCCCCCACTGGCTAATTAGATTTTGACAGACACAGCTCAGTACCTATGTGTGGGTAGCTGGCGTGCTATACGACCCTGGCTTTAACACGGCAGAAGAAGAAGAAGAAGAAGATGACGACGATGACGACGATGACGACGATGACGACAATGTCGACGGCAATCAAGAAAAATATATGAATGTAATAACTACTTACATTTCATTCATTTTTCTAGATGTTGATTGTTATTGTCATTCTTCACTGTCGTCATCACCATCTTCTTCGTCTCTCCTTTTTAAAGCCAGGGTCGTTTAGCATGCCAGCTACCTACACGTAGGTACTGAGCTGTGTCAGTCAAAAACTAATTAGCCAATGGGGACTTTCTGCTGAAAAAGCCCGCCCACCCGAGAGGTTTGTGCCAAAACTGCAAACAAAAAGTCAGCGAGCGCAAACGAGACAGAGCTGCAGAGAGACCGTAAAGCTGAGAGTCAGTGCGAAAGTCTGAGCGGAGAGAGAGAGAAGCAGAGACAACCGTAAACAAAAGAGTAAAAGACCAATACTCTAAGTTCATCTTTTAAATTAGTGTTATGTTCTCTCCAATTCCTATTTTTGTTTGACATTCAAGAAGTTTTGTTTGTTTCTTTTGGCACAAATCTAATTCCATACAATCCTACCACTAGGCAGGTAAAGGATCTGCAGACTTCTTCCACCAATCTGACCCACAAATACTGAAGGCTTTTTCCAGTGAATGCATGTATAGTAGATATTATTACTGTACGATGATGCATCCCCAAGTGTTTCAGTCCCGAGGATTTACTGAGATACTTTTTTGAAACTTTTTTGTGGAAAACATACAAGAACTTAAACTATTACAGGTGTTTTTCCCAGCAGCTCGGACTTTGAAAGGACAGCTGATCCCCAAATCCCCAAATCCCCAAATCCATGTCGTTTCTCTTACCTCTAGTGTTATATATCCATCTAGATTGCTCCTCATCTAGTGTGAGTCTCTTGAGTTTTGGAGGTTATCAGCCATAGAGATGTCTGCCTTCTATTGAACATCCTGGAACTACACGGTGCGATGCATTTTGGGGTGATCAGTTTTCTTTCTTTGTTTCCCTCCATCACTCCGCCTTAATTCACGGCAATTCACTTTTAACATTCTTACGCTGTACAAGTGTAACAACCTCATATAGTCCATTGACTGATAGTGGAAAAACTATGGCTGACGAACACCGATGGCATCATAACACCACAACTGCGCGCAGATAGGGGAGCTGCGGCCATGAATTATTCTTGTTCACTGAAAATTCATGAACGTGTGTCTGTGCATGTGTTCGCTTGTGTTTTTTTTTTTCCTGAGTGCGTGCGGATTCTCGAGTTTGTTTCCCGAGCGGCAGCAGCATTTTATAGCGTATCGCCAGTCCTTACCTCCGTGACCAGAAATACTGAGGGTGAGAGGCTTCCCTGAAGGACAGCCGTGATTTCAAAACAAAATGGAATCAGGCTCGCACAGATGTTTTGGCAACTATTTATTCAACAATTGTTTTTTTTTTAAATTTCATACATGAGAATGAACCTCTAAATTAAATATAATAAATCCCACAGACAAATGGGAGGAAAAACACCTCCGCTTACGGTGCTAAATATCGAATGAAGCCCTCTCAGCACAGCTTGATGTGAAAAACCCCTTATTTCACCAAGGTACATCAGAAGCCGAACTAACATGTGTCTAGCTCTAATCCTGATCTTTACTGTGGACATTCTGTTTTTTTTTTTTTTTTTTTTCGTGAGTGACTGACCGATATACATGAAGATGTGTGTCGCTACAAGGAAAACATAATGATAGAGGACAAAAAAAACCCAACATTGACCTGCTTACACACCATAAGCTAAAATCAGATAACACCGTGTATAAACAACTTTTCTATCAACCTCGGAAAAAAAACAAACTCATGGTTATTTTGCAGCATATTTCTAAATATCAGTATTTCAAGTCAGTGATCATATCAAAAAGACGGTTCCGTTAACTCTAATATCGCAATGACAGCAAGATGACAGAGTTACTGAAGAATCACTGAATAGTTTTTTATTAACATCGTGATAATCTTAAAACTGAACAAGATACATGGTGTCAGCGTTCAGGAGCTAGCAAGAGTGGGAAGTGCTCACAAACCGCCTTGTTTTTTTTTTTTGTTTTTTTTTTTAAAGACAAGAACACAAAAACAAAACAGAAGAAAGTCTCTAAATGAAATATATTCCTGAGATGCAAAAAAACAAAACAAAAAAAAGATCCGCAAAAAAACAAAACAAAAAAGAAAAACATCACTACATGCGATTTGCGTCACATGTCGCTGCCGTCACCTTGACAATATGGACATTGGGCTGATTGATGCTGAGTGTCAATATTGCAGAGGAACAAAGAAGTGCACTGAAGCTGAACTGTACAGCACAAGACACATGATGAAGGGTCAGAGAGGGAGGACAGAGAGGACCGGACCAGGCTGTGTCATGCTATCGTCACTGCTGTGGAGAATAAAAACCATTAACACAAACAAAAAAAAAAAAACATAAACAAGAAGTATTTTTAAACCATTGTCTTCTGATTCAGATTATCATTATTATATATTTTTTTTAGCTGGTATGGGCCTCTAATTTCCTGAAAATGGGGACAAACTGTGATATTCTGTGGCAGGAGGATGCTGCTCTGGTGGTGCAGCGTGGCGAATAGGCCGCAGCAGGATAAATGCATAATGCAGTACCGGCAGGTGGAGTTTGGACGAGCTTCTATAATCACCGATCACATGCGCTCGTCTCATCCCTCCTCAAAAAGAAGCAGACAGGCAGGAGGAGGAGGAGGTGGAGGAGGAGGAGGAGGAGGAAAGTGGAGGTGCAGAGTCGCAAGGCACAAAGAAACAGCTCCACAGATATTCACTGAAATCCTGTGTGAAATAACCGTATGAGCGCACTTGGTCAACACCGACAGTGACTTTTCTAATAAAAACGTGCTAAATAAACCCACACATGACTCCTGGCTCCTGGTGTTATCAACTGAGAGGAATCTTGAATCAACCACCCCGTGAACCTAAGCCATAAAAGCCTGCTGTAATCACATTAAAATATGTATTTAAACATGCATTTAAGTCTGTTTTTTTTTTTTTGTGGGGGGTTGTAAAGGTCCGCATGTGCGACCGCCAACATTCCGATTTTTCTTTTTTTGGGCGAGTGCATGCCAAAACACTTCTGCCAGTATTGCACTGCCTGATCTGCATAAACAAATAACCTCAGCTGCACCTCTCCCACCTTCAGTCAAAGGAAGTGGGTTCGTTTGGACCGAACGGAGACAAATCAAAAAAAAAAAAAAAAGAAAAGAAGAGGTCTTGGATTTGGCACAGCGGCTACATTAAAGCTGCTCCTACTGTCTGAAATTAGAGGCCCATAACGTGGTGGGTATTATTAAAGTTTCAATATGGAGTTTCACGGAAGAAATGTTTACCTGAAGAAAAAAAAAAAGAATCTTCACTGATCTATTAACCCTCTTCGTAAACAAACTGACCTGAAAGGACGACACAAATTCAGACTCTCTTTTTTTATATGTGGCGGACCCTGCCACCTCTCTAGCCTCAAACAGTGTCTTTTCCACTGGGGACAGCTTGTTCATCCGGTTATGGAAACAATAATATTTCTGAGTTTGCATTATCACCTCATTAATACTCTAAATATTAAAATTATGAGTTTGATTTCTTTTACGAAACCACGCAGGGAGCTTTTATCAGAACCGAAGCACGTTCGGAAAGCAAGGAGGCAACAATTTTTAAAGCTTAGTTTCAACCGACAACAACAACAACAAGAACAACAACAACAACAACATACAAAAGAAAATACGACCCCCAAGCTACAGTTAATTCTGTCATAGCAAAATAGTGCATGATGGTATGTGCCAGGCTGTTAGAATAACAAATTAAAAAAAAAGATTCAGGTTTGGTCTAACTATCATCAAAAAGCCATTTGCAACACATTAGCTCATTACTGCTCGTGTCAAAACAAACATTTACATGTGATTTTTTTTTTTCCCTTTTTTTTCCAGAAAGGGAAACAAAACACATTTCACAACCCACTAAGAAATACCCATCAAATTAGTCAGAGTTCATAATTCAGCAAATGGCACCTGAATTGTTTCTGACGCAGACGCCTGTTCATCGGTGTGGACCTGCTCATTTGTGTTCAATTAATAAAAAAACCCCAAAACAACAACAACAACAACAAAAAACAGCCCGTGTCTTCGACTTCAGGATCAACAAATCGATTCCACCCGGCTCTCTTATTCCTACAATGGGCGCGCCTGCGACAAAGCAACAACAACAACAACAAAAAAAAGAAAAAGAATACACAATTAAAATAACTAGATAGAAAAGTAAAAAAGAAAGACAAACAAGACATTACATCATTGTGAACTCTATACACACACGTGATACAGATGGTTCCTACTGATCAGAGACCAGTCTAGCAACGCTTTAGTCTGGATCTACTGAAGGTTTGTGGTGACCGAAGTACACTAAGTATGGAAACTGAAGAAAAAAAACAAACTTGCACCGCATTTTTTAAAAATCTCTTAACTATCCCAAAAACACAATATGCAACCTAAATTTCTCTATACGTGAGGTGACTGGTGTGATCGATCTACCGATTCCCAACTTGTGATTCATTCCAGCGGAGTTATAGCACCGACGAAGGACCTTACTCGCTGACCTTATTTGCATAATGTTGTAAATTGGCCATCGAATTGGAGACAGCTGGGCCCCACTATTATGTTGCCCTTGGTAATAATTTGCTCCCTCTTAGTGGATTAGTGCCCTGCCTTTAAGTCTTTAGTTCAAGGGGCCACAGAGTTTATCGCTCTTTCGCGGGAGAGTAAATCAGCCAAACTCGATGATAGACGGAACGGCGTGGGACAAATGCGAGGAAACAGGAGTTGTTTACGAGGATGTGTTGCGTTCACTTCCATCGCCTCCGACGTGATGGTAGAGTATCTGAATTTGTATTTTTGTGAAGACAAATGTATACTTTCTCATAACTCTGCGGACAAAAGTCCAACGTACAAGTAACCACACTTATTTTTCCAGATTTCTTTCAGAGTTTTGTGATTTTCTTTTTTTTTTCCTGTTCAAATTTTTTTTCAACAGCAAATCCTTCCAATCTGCAGCACCAACGAGCACGCCACAAACACAAGAAGCCACCGTTCTTCATAAAAAAATGAAATTACAAACACTCCTCCATCGTGGTTCTCTCTCCTTAAATAACTTCAGCTCAAATAAATTAAACATGAAAAAGAACCAAACAAAAACATGCTAATGTGTATTACCAAAGTTTAGTTTTTCACACATTATATACATGCCTTGTGCCAAGAAACAAAAAATACAGTTGTTTAAAAGTTTTCTGATATGCAATGAAAAATGGAAAAAAAGGAAATAGATAAGGTGGCTAATATACAAATTTGAAGGAATATGGGGTAATCCAGAATTTAACAGCAATTTTCACAATCAACCACAATTTAGACACAATATACAGCAGGGAGCTTAGAACCATTTAAACCAAAAAATATTAGAAACATTTCTCTTTTTATAAAAAACATGATTCAGCTTACATTTTCAAAAAGATGAACTGTAGTTGTTTTTTTTTACTTTTCTCTCCCAGAATTGAATCAAAGACAGCCTTTTTCATCTTTCCCATTTGAATAGATGAACCCTCCCCAAGGCAATCTAGTTGTTGGCAAGGGAACACAGTTACTCATTCAGACATTTTTGTGCTTCTCTATTTGTCTTCATTTTTGTAGTTTTTGGAAAGGAGGCCCCTGCAGATCTATGACCCAGCATTCACACACTTCCTTTTTTTTTCTCTCTCTTTTTTTTCACCCTCTTGTAGACCCCGTGAAATGGAAATGACAGTTTAGTTCATGGAAAGTGGTTCTGAAAAATGGAAATAAGAAGAGCAGTAACAGCCCAGTCTGGGAATTTCTGGCATTTTATGTTCCTACAAACCAAGAATACATTCAAATTTCATACGTACCACATTAATGTTTTACAAAACATTTGATATGTTGTGTCATTACATGTGTATGAACTGACTTTCGTGACATTCGAGGAGGGTTGGGTAGATTGCTGTAGTGTTGCAAGCTCGGCAAGAAGGCTTCCAAGCCAGAGACCACTGTTCAATACTGCGTTTTGACATCTGTAAGTGTGAAAAAGGATTGGATATTTTTAACAGATACTACAAAACTCTATTCTTTTCAGAACCAAGTGTTTTTTGTCCCAGGAACAGCGTTGTCATGAGATAAAATTGAAGGTCGAACTTCAAGAAGAAACGTATCCGTGGTTTGTAGAAAAAACACGCTACCCAAATTTGGGCCTAGTCCACAAGTACACAGGTTTTTTTGTAAATGGCATGAAAAAAAAAACTCTAATGGCTATTCTTGTACACTGACCACACACGGGCCATCGTAAACAGGAAGCAAAGAGTGTACTCTGGTTGGTTGCTGAGTTACAAAAAAACACAGTGAACGAGACGGAGAAAACATGACTGGTCTTCACAGGATCGACACAGATAACTTGTCAAAACACTGCAAGCTGCCGCTTTTGTCTCTCTTCCATCACTGCATTATCAGTGTCCATTTGTGTCTTTCTACATTTTACATAACATCCATTTCATCAACGTGCAAAATCAGATACTCCAATATCACCAGAGATGCTCCGAGTTAACATTTGATAATCATGCTAAGAGCACTGATGAAAATATGCGCCTGTGTCATCTTTCCCCTGGACGGAGTTTGCAGTGACCTAAGACGTCGTCGCGCGTGTTGACAGACGGCCAAACAAGTAGAAAAATGTGTGTTACAAGAAATCCCTGTGTACAGGTGGACTGTAGGCCCTAAAAGAGTGCAGGAAAGTCAACTGACACCTGATTTAACTGTGCGCTTGTTCCTATTAACTCCCAACGGCTCATTTTTTCACACTTCACGGGGTCCTTAAGACTCTAAATGATTCCGACGTGACACAAACATGAGCGGAAAAAAATAATTCAAAGTGAAAAGCTAAACTCATTTCAACACAATTTATACAACTTTTCAAGCGAGAGAGGAGACTGACTCTTCCTGTACACCTGAACCCTTTTCATGTGAATCACAAACTACTGTAAAAGCTGTCAAGAGGACACTGAGGGTGCTTGTCGCTAAACTGCAGCCTGGACAGTGCAGGAATATACAGACAGAAAGTACATAAGGGACGGCAGGTTCAGCAAAATGGTCTTTATATACTGGGTTGAGTTTATTTCAATGGGATGCTTCATCTGGCATCTTTGTGTGTTCTCTGCTCTAAACAATACCACACTACCCTCGTTGTAACCCCTACCCTAGTAATGAAAATCATATTATACACTTACCTGACAAACCTTGCTACAGTGTTACACAAAACCTTTCTTCTTATCTTACAAGGGTCCACTGTTTAATTACAAGTCTATTTAGAGGGGGGGCGGGGTCGAAAGGGGGGAGTGGGGGGATGGATCATCTAAAAGTACCATATTCAGTGTGATAGACATGTATAAGGCGTAAACAGCAAAGATTTTTCTCATTCAAATAATCAAAAAAAAAAAAAAAAATTAAAAAAATAGACGCAATGCATAATCAAAAAAAGCTGTGAGCTTAAGCAATGAAATGATGGCCTGGCGAACCATCTACGAAGCATTTTACATCGCTACTGACAGACGATACATGAAGGCATTGACAGAAAGTTCAATGGCGTCTGTATTTTTAGGCACCGTGTTGATGTGAGATATGATATGTGTTTTGTGGACGTGCGTGAACAAAGAGGGGCGGGCGATATAGAAGTATGTGTCTGCTCGGAGGGGGGAGATGAACGAAGGGCCCGATGTACGAAGCAGTCATGGTAGTTATACAGACTTCCAGGCATTCATGTCAAAGATGAGGATACATTATGAAAACAAAACAACAAAAAAAAAAGGGTGGGGTGGGGGTGGGGGGGACAACAACAACTTCAGCAGCACCGGCCAAGCTGCCTGTGAACACCGGCTGCCAGAAAAAAAATAAAAAATAAAAAAGGAAATTAAAGGACGGGATGTAAATGATAGAAAATGGGCTCAACAAAAAGGCAATAATAGGAAAACACTTGGGGGAACCTCTCTGTCTGTGGACTGCCTGCGGGTGCCACGTCGACACCACGGGGGGGGGGGGGGGAGGGGCAGTGGTCAGAGGTGGAGAAGAAAAGGGGGAGACGGAGAGAGAAGAAAAAGAGATACAGAGATTGACAGTGGGGGGTGGGGGGGGGGAGCTGCACAGCTCCCCCTGCAGTCTAAATGAAGTACTCTTTCTTTTCCTCCGCGTGCGCATGGTTGCCCTCGGCGTTGATGATGGCTGTGTCGGCGTCGGGCGCATCGTCCGCTCCTTTGGCCTCGTTTGTCAAGTACGTTCCTGAGGAAACGGAAAAACAAACTTATATCAAGGAAAACAAACACGGAGCAGCCCTGCATGGTGTTTGCTGCCCGAGGCGGAGAGAAGCACACATCTGAAGACAACATCGGTAATGCTACATAATTCATGTGCAGAATTCTGAGAAGCCGGGATGGTACAGGATATGTAAATACTGCAGAGAGAGAGAGAACGCGTGTAAAAGTATGCACCGACAAACACCGTTTGTTCTCGGCACCGTAGCCGAGGCTTAAAGTTTTGCACGTCTCAAATAATGTGATGCAGCACTCAGTTTTAACTAAGGGCTCACTTTTGTTGCATCAGCGTTGGAAAGTGACCATTCAATGCAACCCACAACCCGCATCCTTAAAAGATACACTGCATGTATTAACCAGGAATGCCATACATTGTCATTTTCAATTTGCATGAGAGTTGCACCCTACACATTTAAGGTCAGCTTCAAGTACCAGAGAGAGTACTCTGGCGCAACCTGGACTTCTGTTATTTGCAGCACTTTTGGAATATACCGCTCAGGGTTCTGCACTCTGTCTGAGGAGACGGGAGCAGCAGAGCCCCAAGAGCAGTCAGTGTCTAACAAACGGCTGAAAACGGCAACCCTAGCTCCGTGGGCCGAGTAAAGGAGTCATTTTGTATTCCTTAAGTTACTTTAAAGGTGCTGGTCATTCTGTTCTACTTTACATAAAGCCAAGTCTTTCAGTCCAAGTCTCAAGTCAGTCTTTCAGATCTGATTGACAGTGCAGCATGAAAATCACTGGCATTACAGGGTTTTTGTTGTTTGTCTTACTTCTACATATTCAGGGAATAGAAATGCTAATGGAACTTGATTGCTTATAATGCTCTGGGGGACGTAAATAGGAAGCGTAATGCCACAGTGGATGGATTCAGTAAGTTATGTGGTGGGCAACGACTTAGGTCCTGTTTTTATAGACCAGACTTATTACAGTAGATATAGGCGAGATTGGCACTGTAACAAGTGTGCCAAACTAGCTATGAGCGGTTTCTGATTGCAGTGTACCCCTGGATGTTCAGACAACTACTGCTGGACTACTCTTGTATAAAAATGAAAAGAAAAAAAGAAGAAGGACTGCAATGGCTTTTCTGGCTTGTTTTCGAAAAAATAACCGAGCGAGTGTTGTGTGTGCACTGCTGGCTTCAGCCTGTGTGTGCAGGACCTTCATTCTTATTTCATTTCACCTCTGCAGGTATGTCCTAAAACATGTCACTTGGGAATCAGGGGAAGGACTCTGGGGTCTAATGGGACAGGTACAACATGCTCCACTAGCTCCATAAGCCTTGAGAGACTCAGGTCTGGTCCACTGTGGTTTTACCTTTATGCCTGGCCAGGTATCTTCCCAGAACAATGATTAAACACAGGGTGACAAAGACCACTACGGCCACCACTCCTCCGATCAAGGCATGGTCAGTGCCGTGCTGCCCCACAGCGTTGGGATCTGAGGAGAGACGGAGAGACAGACAAAGAGAGCAGATGAAGGCGTCGGTTTGTGAGGTGACGGGAGCGAGGGCAAGAGGAACAGCAAAAGACAGACAATACAAAACAGGGCAAGGAGGAGAAAGAAGATTATTTCCAGCTCGTTCCTGCTCTAATGAGCTGCTGTCATTCCTCTCCCCTCTCACATCATGCAGTCGGAGCAGAGCTGCCTCGCTCTCTGAGAATAATAAAATGGGGGGGGAGAGACGGACACTGCGTTGACACAAAGAGCAGCTACAGGCAGACACACATTCGCCCTGCAAAATGAAGGAAAAAGAGAATGAAAGAGGGACTCGACGAAAGGAAGTGAATAATTCAGGATCACCTCTCCCACGGTGCCGCAGGAGTCCCCAACATTCAAACCGGGGCGGCAGTGGAGGAGCAGTACACAGTAAATAAATCATCAGACAGGAAAGAAAAAATGAAAGATCAATCTCTTTCTCTTTCTCGGGGAAGAAGGTTTGTTGTTAGGAAAATGAATTGTCTGTAAGAGAGCTGCTACAGGTCACTAGGTGTTGAAAAAGCAGTCGAAATGATAGCCGCGTCCCGGAGATGGAAGAAAATCTGCATGGTGAGGCTGCAGAGACCCATCAAAGGTTTCCCTTGACTTCTACAATAGCTCATTTCCATCCCCCCCCATTTTTTTTCTCCACAAAGTCTGGCTTGCAGGCTTTTCAAGGTAAAAGTAGGGATGTGACACTGACGCCATCCGCTGTATTAATAAAAAAAAAAAAAAAAAAAAAAAAACGTGGACGCTGACGCAGTGAGGGAGATGGGTAACAGAGAATAGCCTGTATTATTCATATCAGTCCATGACACCTGAGAAATTAGCACTCATCTCATTATCCTCCTCTGGGTGCCAGGCCGTGCCACATGCAACCCTGTCACTTCGCGTGCGTATGTGGGCTGCTGATAGTTAGAATATGGCGGTGTCAGAGCGGGCGAGGCGCTGATAGACGGCCGGCTTAGACACACAGTGCACGTCCTGTATTGACACTGTTTCTCTTCAGTATTCTCCTTTTCTTTCTGTGTCCGCCCATGTGGCCAAATTGAACAGCTGGCTCGCTCTCGCTCCATAACTCTCCATGGTCCGAGTGACCGGGCCGTCACACTTCACCGCCTCCCACTGGACAAACACACTCTCATACCGACACACACACGCACACACACACACACACACAGGCGCGTGTAGCGTGGTTTCACCGTGCTGCAGTTCTGCTTGGTCAGTGGAGCAGAGAGTAGAGGAATGTTCCCCTGGCACGGCCCAGCAGGGTGAGGACTCGAGGCGTTTAGTTACACACATGGCTGTGTCTCTTCACCTCTATCTGTCAGGACAGTGAGTGTTTTTTACCGTCTCACCCACACACACACACGCACGCACGCACGCACACACGCACGCACACACACACACACACACACACACACACACACACACACACACACACACACACACACAGTGTCCTGCTGCTTGCGCCTCAGCCTGGCTGTTACATCCCAGTGCAGGCACAAACAAGCCATGACCATACAGTGGACTGTATGTCGGTCTATAGAGTACTACACAGTCTGGCCACACAGTATTGCTGGTGTCACTTCCAAGAGGCTGGGCCGCAAGTCAAATCCCTCGACAGAGCATGTTATCTGTGCTGTGTCATGTCCTAAAAGGAGCACGCCACCAAAAATCTGTCTCGTAAGCAGAATCTAAGGCTAGTTTGAAGAGATCTGCATAGGCTGGTATAGATTAGGCTGGTGATTTAAATCACAGCATGTACCTGCTGCAAGGCCGTCCCCCAATCAAAACAAGTTGTAAGTAGGGTGGGATCATGGGAGTGGTCAACCACCACTGCTGAGGAAAACCTAAGTGACTGTCTCAGATGGAAACATACAGAGGACGAGTTCAAGTTTTATACATGTTATGGAAGTGATAGCGACAGGTGACCAAATTATTACATGACCTTGAATCAAATGAGTACTAGACACCTTGATGCAGAAACGTTACATACTACATCTTTAAGAACATGTGTCAGAGGTATCAGTACATCCTCTGGGATAAGTCACTTCTTTTCCACTGTTAATTTATACCTTCAGTATGTTCCAAACACTCCACAACGTCGCTAATTACACCACTTAAGAGATACATGCTGTTGCCGTCTCGTAGCTTCAAAGCGCCACCAGAAGTAGCATATTTTGTGATTTAATGGCAAAGTGGCATTTGTCATACAAATACGTTTGGTATGTATAGTTTGAAGCTGATCCTGCTGCAGTCGCGATTTGAGAAGTTTCTATAGATGTTTTGCATCACTTATTTGTGGCTACTATGAATCAAGGCTGAGTACCGCAGTTTGTTTTTGAACGGAGCTAGCTACACAACTCCTCCGATTTCACCCGTCAAAGTCTGTTTACAGGTCTTTAGGAGTGCCATGTGTAAAAAATAGTTGTATCAAGCCAGTTCTAGCTGTAGAGAAAGCTGTGTAAAGTCAGATCGATCGCCTCAAGTGATGTCAGTGTCGGTTGGGTCTGAAGACTTCGAGTTTGAAGATGAAGAACGTCTTGGGGGGGGAGAAGTTAAAAATTTAGCTCTATAGCCTGCTCCTCATTTCTGCTGGAGGCCATCAGCTCAAGGCTACAATAGCTGCTAAGAGCAAAAACAGACCGGAATCTCTGAGTGAACTGTCAGCGGTCAACTTGTGTTGGGGTTATTGTGCGATCCAGGTTTTGACAATGAAGATGAACATGTGAAAAAAAGACACCATCTTCTCAGCTCCATTCTTTAAATCTTTGAAAAAGTAAAAAAAAAACAAAAAAAACAAAAAAAAAACATACATAAAAAATATAAAACTGTCCATTGTGAGTCCGACAGCGGTGGAATGCTACTTTAAAGCGCCACTGAGGCCTATTTGATACAGTATTACATTTTCATTGGAGTCTTCACTTCAACTCATGAAGCAAACAGAAGCCTGTGACATAAATTCATCATAACTTACAGCGTGTAAATGCTTTCCATTCGAGTGACCGCAAAACACGGTTCATCTATTGTGTTCTTATGTATTCTGCTCTGGTCCGCTGCTACTCACAGAAGGAGAAAAATACAACAAGGGCGTGCGAAGACACAGAGAAAGGAAATGAAAAAATACAGATTGATGGACAGGAAAAAGGCAGAAATTTCAGCTGGGGCAAGACGGGGAAAAAAAAGGGAAGGGCGACAAGGAGGGAGAGGGATCTGGAGAGGAGGGTTATACATTTTGATGGGTCCAAAACACATTATCTTTTAATAAGGGCACATACATTCTTCTCTGTGTGATTTAATATGGGAGCGTGGCAGAGCAAACTCCTCTTTTAATATTTATAACACTCTCCTTGTCGCCTGGCTAGCGAGTTGGGCTTGTTTAATAAATTAAAGGGGTTCAGGGCTCCTGTGAGTCACTGCTTGGTCGGACTAAACCAAAAGTGTTACTCTTTAACTGGCCTGTAACTCCACATCTTACCTGTTTCACTGATGCTGGGTTGCCATGGATGGATATGCGGTACTGACACTTTGTGGGTTTTTAAAAAGGATGTTTCAAGGATGAAAATGTCATAATATCTGGTCAGATTGAATTCCATGAATCAAATTTCAAAAATTAAATTTCTGGAAGGATGCAAAATAATACCGTACTTCAAAATAAAAGCACGTGCGGTTGCCTGTTCGTGACTGAAATGTGACTAAGCTAAACAACCATTAGTCCTTGGCTTGTTCCAAAAAAGGCCGCATGTAGATTCGGAAATGATGTGCAAAGGAACATTATTAGCTCAAGTGAGAGCTAAAATATTCCATCAAGGTCTCAGCTGGGGGGAAATGATGAGCATACAAGGAAAAGCTACACCCCCCTCCTCAAATCAGATCATCACTGCTGTTATGCCAGCCTGATCTGACTTTAATTTCTGCAAAATCATACTTTGAGCGATTAACTCCAGTTTCCTTTACATCCACAAAAATGTGAAGGCGTAGTCTATTAAAAATCTGATGTGAGGAGGAAGCTAAATGGAGTGGCTGGGCAATTTGAATATCAAAAAGTTTGACTCAATGATACTTCACTGTCCTTAAATTGACAAAGAAAATGTGTTTGTAGAAGATAAACATCAATGTAACCCAATCATCTGAAGCTGCAATAAGAATATACCAGTACATATTTGTTTTTTGTTTTTTATGTCGCCCAGCTGGCCTGGGAACGCCTTGGGATCCTCCCAGAAGAGCTGGAGGAAGTGTCCGGGGTGAGGGAAGTCTGGGTGTCCCTGCTCAGACAGCTGCCCCCGCGACCCGGTAACGGATAAAGCGGTAGAAGATGGATGGATGGATGGATGTTTTTTTTTAAATAAATAATAATAAAGAAATTGAACATAACATGACACAATTCCTACTCCTGCCTGTCTGGAATGTATTGTTACACCATCTCTTGGGCCTGGCAACCCCACCATCCCTCTGCAGTGACTTTCATCTAAAGTCTTCATTTTTTAAATTAACGATCTCAAATGATGAGACGCAGCATCCTAGAATCCATCATCACATCGATGTGCAACTAAAGTAACCTTTCCATACTATACTGTGGATTAACATACATCTCCCTCTGCCTATTGTTATTTTAATATCAAAATTCATCCCCAACGGATATATTCTTCTTCCTCTGGATTACACTTTTTCCTCCCTCTGTCTGAGATGGACCACTATGACGCAATAGGTTCAGTTGCTCGAATCAATAAAGCAGCAGCTAGCTTAAGCATGAGCTTACACAGCTGCAGTGTCCTTGTGTCTGTGGTGTGGGTCAGAAAATCTTTGGGTGTGAGCGTATCGCTGTGCTAAAGTCGACAATAAGAGTTTGCATCAACAAGAAGTCAGATTAGAAGAAGCACTGCAAAATCTCTGGCAGCCCCGGAAGGTGCGGTGGGACCGTTAATATGATTTTTCATGAGTATTTATGAGATAATAACTCTTGTGTAAGATATGTCCCGGTCACCTTAAAATAAACTGTGACCAAACATTAGAAACCAAATTCATAAAAAAAACACTGCATATTACATCATTAAATGTGAAACGTAAAAGAGACGCATATGACTCGGCATTACTTCTGCTGCAGTGGAAGTTAGAGACGCTACAGAGAGAGAGAGTGCCTGCAAACAGAGAGAAAGTGATGGGAGAGAAAGTGGCGGAAAGTGCCTGCAGACTTCGCTTGTTCGATGAGTCAATTACGCCCAACTTTTTGGCTGAGACTGGAATTCACCAATCTGCATCTAATGCCAGCTCCACTGCCAAGATGAAAGAGTCCCTGGAGGCTGTAGCAGAGGGCCGAAAGACACATGTGCGCACACTCTTGAATGAATGCACCCATGCACGTGCGACAGTCAGAAAGACAGAAAAGAGGAGACGCTACCGAGACGTGTGTGTCTGCGTGTGTGTGTGTCCTTGCCCATTATTGCTTGCTGGGTCAGAGTGGATTAATTAGATTGTGAAAACAAATTACTTCTGCTAATCATTCAATAAAGCCCACACGTGGACTTGGACACTATCTTGAATATTCAACAACCTCCGTCTCTCTTCTCCGAATGAAAAGAAATTGTGGTCAGCAGGGTAACAGCATGAAGTTATAAGCAAAGCCAGATAATTAATCATATGAATTCATTAAGTCTCATGCAGGAATCAATCCATCACAACAGCTCAGTGTTTGGCAAAATCCATAACCCCCTCAAAACAGCAATAAGACACAACAAGGAAGATGCGGAGAGACGACATCATCATTAGACCTGTGCTTACTTAAAGGTACAGATTTGTAAGAAGTTAGATTTTGCCTTTTTTGTATTGTTAAAGGTGCAATATGTAAGAATTGTCCACATGTAGGAATCGCACTCCAAATTAATAGAGCGCAGCATATCGCAGAGAAACCACAGCAGGGGAGTGATGGTGTTTACATTGCCAGCACATGTGTTAGCTGGTTAGCATGCTAATGTCAATAGATATCTCTGCAATGATACATAAAAGTTGCAACATCAAAATGACTGTTTCTTAAACGCTTTTGATCATTTTTGAATGATTAAATTCTTACATATGGCACATTTTATATACACCACCCATATACAAAAACTGTGCCTTTAAGAGGTATAGAGGTGCTGCAGCAGTGGCCTGTACCAGTAAATTAATGTGCCTTTTGAACATGACAACATTCTGGAGTAGGCTTTCAAAATAAAGTATGGACCTGAAAATGAGCAAAATATGGGACCCTTAATCACAGCTCTATCACTCCATTGTGTGAGCCATCTGCAGAAGAATAGTAGCAGAAACACAAGCCCACACAGAAATGAGTGATCATGGAGGAAGCAAGTTGCTACCACAAGCCCAACAATCCCCTGAGGGAGACATGCAGTGAAAAATTAATAAAGGACCGAATAAAACCCTAATGTCAACAAATGAAAATTGTTGATTGCCTCAACTGTGAGTGTGCATGTGTGCGCGAGTGAGTGCTTCTTCAAGATTGTTGAAAGTGTCCCCTGCCATTGAGATTTAATGAATAGAAGGGCTATTACATGTAATTCATAACACTAGCCCCGGGATCTAATGATTTCTGCTTTTCTGTTCTACACTTTATTCCAAATTGTTGCTATAATTCTTCCCCAAAGCGAGTTAATGTGACAGGTCATCAATAATAATTGCCCAGCAATAAGTGGAAAGACCTTTGCATTATGTTTTAATTTCTCCTGTGATCCTCGGCTTTATGCTGCAGAGTGGGGGTGAGAAAATGTAGAGAGGATGGTCGGTACTTTTTCAATATTTAACCAACGTCCCCCCCCGACGGGGATGCTGCAACCCCAACTTAGCCCTTCTGAATTAAACACAGCAACCAATCAGCTGCCCTGGACACTTGCCCTCAAGAAAATATGTCTTATACTCATCTTATGGCCTAACCTGTGCCCTCCATTTAAAACAAGATCAATAGCAATGGAATAAAGCAGGCACGGATCCCTACGTGGAATAAAAATAGTCCCTTCCCTTATTGAGTTTTCACAAAAGGTTTGTCCCTGGTCTAAAGCAGCCTCAATAGGTGAGTGCGAGGTTAAAGACATAAAACATTGCCTGAGGAGCAGAAGCTGCCCTTTTAATTCTAATTCTTTTAAATCATTTGTAACAGGAGTGATTCATATTTCATCAGTCTCCTTAAATTTCAGAAGGGCCTCATCAAGGAGTTTGAGTGATCTGTCTCATTTGTGTTTGGTTTTGATTTCACCTTCTGCCCATCGATTCTGCACCGCAAGATTCCTCATTAATTTTAAATTTCCTATTAACGTAAAGTATTACCTATCTCATAATAACTTGTCATCTAAGTTTTTAATAATACTGTTGTATACTTGACCTCTGGCATGCACTGTAGCTTGTGTTTTGTAGCTTCGTTGTTTTGTTTGAGAACTAAACAAATGCGAACTTTTGTATCATGCAGGCTAATCTCCTTAAAGTATTTGTAAGAACCGATTAAGTGGATTGTTTATTCTCCAGTGTTGATAGCTTTATGAAGCGAATCCCGACGGTTTCATCCTCTTGGATGGCTCATTAAGGCGGCAGCTCTGATCGAAGGGAACTGAACAGTTTGAGGCAATTATTTTAAACTTTGCAGGTGTACACCACACCTGTTGTTATTTTACATTAACAAAATGACGTGCGTTCCCCTGCTCCTGCTTTCTGATACATCTTAAAAATATCTTCAGAGGTAAAAACAAAAGGGGTTTTGCATGTTGTTGTGTATGGCAGAGGTCTGAGCTCCAGTCCCTGAGAGAGAAACCCTCAGGTGAGGTCATTACTGTTGCCTAAAACGGCAGCTAATTTAAGATCAGTGGGTTGAGCCTCAGCATAGATCGCTTGGCTCAATTCTCAGGAAGCCAGGGGGTAAGATTGGTCCTGTGTTAATGTATTACCTTTCATATGCGGCTTTATGGCCAGCGCTCACTTGAAAAGGGGAGAAAGCTCAGGCTAATCCCAACTTCTTGAACCTTGACCAATCCCCTGCCTCTGCTCCCGAATTCTCCTCGAGTGTGTAGTCACTGCTATCAACTTCAAGAGGAGAGGAAAGATCCCTTTGTGTTTAAAATCACCATAAAAACCATGACAGTTGGGGATTAACCTCCTCTGGTCCCCACTGACAGCTAAAACCTCAGGTAGGAACACCAGTTAGCAATATCTTCCAAGTCATAGTATACACTTTGATTAAGAATCTAAAGGCTGTTGGTGCTTTTTCTTTACTTATACCTTTTGTTCCTCTTGGGGAACATCGGATGGAGCAAAGAAAAGACTGAAGTTTTACTCCGCAGAAGGCAGATGGATATCATTTCTGTTCTTCTGTCTTTACCAGCAGAGACACCGGGCATGAATAATTGCTGTCCTCTCGGCACCGGGCCCCCTTTTTCTGCGGCAATATCAGGCTACTGGCGGCCGGGGTTGGCCACACGAATGCTGATTATAAGAGGCGAATGGTAAATATTTTAAACGCCAGAGAAATTCCTGCGCATAATTCAACCTTACAGCTTCCCAAGGTCAAAGCTAATTTGCAAAGCCATGAAAAAGCATTTGGCAAATTTTAGAGAACTCGCCACTGGTGGCGGTGGTGGTGGTGGTGGTGGTGGTGGTGGGGGGGGGGGGGGGGGTGGGCGTGCGTGTGTGTGTGTGTGTGTGTGTGTTCGTGGCAAGGGGAGGGGGTCTGATGACATTGCATAGACCTCTGATACTTAGTGAAAGAGTTATTATGGCCATTAAGGCTGGCTGGGCTACCGAAGCAGTGTGTGTGTTGGGCATACATGCCAGCACTTCATTAATAAAGTGAATCACAGACTGCAGTCCTGCATCAGTCCTGGCGATATACAGCATGGATGAAAACCAGAAGAAGCCCCTGCATACCTGTACACTCGCTACACCCCAAAGGTCAACAACAGTTAGAATTAAAGGCTTGAGTCAGAGTCAAATTTACATTTCCCATTAGATCCACTGAGTCTACAGTATGAAATATTCATTTACTAATATTCCTGCAAGGACGAATAAATGCTTCCATTAAAAGGCACGTTATTGCATTGGCAAACTGGCACCGCGTCAGCAAAATTAGATATAAAAGAAGCTATTATTATGGTGAGAAGTCATTATTGTAAATCCATACTGTAAAATAACGCTGCATTTCTGCAAATACTGAACATTCAATCCTATAAGTGAGGCAGCAACTCATTGCTGTGGACAAAGTCAGGCAGTTGTTTTTCACCTCCGTGGCCAATTTATGCCTCTCACGCAAATACTGGTTCCTCTCTTTCACTCGTGGATTGTGTGGGATGATATCTCAGTGCTGAATTAAAGGCTTATATTTGGAACATCTGAAAAGTGAAAAAAAAACTTCAGGTGGTGGATCTGGAACTCAGTGTTCTCCATAATCCAAAATTCAGTTTTTTTTCTGGTTAAAAAAGCCCTATGAAGGTAGTTAATGAGAAGATTGTATCACAAAGTAAATGTACTATTTAGTATATTTTGCATAGCTGTCTAAAGCTTAGCTCAAAAACCATGTCCTACATCTTTTGAGTAGGTACAGACTAATTGTTAATTTATTGTTATTTTCAATATAATATTAAATCACAGATTTCGTCGTGATTCTAATAATGTTGGGGTTTAATATGCTGAATTCACATAACGTCTAGTGTCCCTCAGCCTAATGACGGTTTAGCCTTACATTTCTGTCACAGAGAATATGTAGACCGGCGATGTCACCTTGCTTTCACATTGGCCTGTGGTTGTCATGGTAGCTAACAGGGCTTATTAAGACTAAACCAAAAAGACCTCTCTCTTGACTCTGAAAGAGAACTAACATCACTAGAGCTCAATTATGTCTGAGGTCTTGGCACTGAAAGTCGAGGAGACTGAAGACACACATTATCTTTGAATAACAACGGTCAAAATGTTCCACTTACAGCATACTTAGGCTATAAGTCCAAAGAGGTGGAAAGAATCAGTCGGGTGGCTACTTCTACACAGATATAAACTTGGACTGTAGTTACTCGTATTCATCATGCTGTGTAAAACTGCCAATTCCATTGGCTGCCATAGTAACAGGGATTTTTTGGGGGGGCTTCCACTGTAGTTGGATTACCTGAGACACACAAACCAACACTCATGACTTGACAGGTGCATTTACTTCCAAATCTCTAAATCCGTGCAAAAATCAAGTGACCATGAACACCTTGCAGGCGTTTTATTGATGGAGTAGCTATGTTACATTTAAATCAACATTATGTATTCATCTTACCTTAAAATAACAGCTTCAATAGTATTTTAATCGCTCCTACCAGTTGTTTCTGTGCTATGTGACTTAATAATACAGCTGGTCATGTTGCTGTTGAGTATCAAGTATAAACATTAGCCGATCAAAAGTCAAGCAGACTTGTTGCGACAGCACGTTAAAGCCAGGCATTATCGTGTCTGGTTCAGGTTGGCAATGGCACTACGGTTCTGAGTTGTGAGAAATGACATGGGATGTAAAAAAAGAAAACACTTATGGTTGCATAATTTGGGCATCACCTTCTGTTTATGTTGCATTGCTCTCTGAATGAAGTGACATTAGAGGACTGATACAAATCATAGCATCTGGATCTACTACACAGCACCTGACGTCCTCACATCTGATGTTCTCACACAATGTACTACCATGAGTGATGGGATGCTACGAGAAAACAGTATGTTCTGCCAAAGTTTAAACAGTTTTTATGTTATTTCTAATGAGCAGCTTATGCGCTCTTGGCAATGGCAATGTGCCCTTTTCACTTTGTCGAAGCTGGGAACGGTTCCGCAATCTTCCATTTAATGGAAACCATTTAACTGTGCATCTAGAGTCCCTCCTGTGACAGTATGTTTTGGTTAACTGTTATTTAAATGTATTTTTCTCTCTCTGTTTTTTTTTAATCAACTGCTTATCGCTTCTCTGCAAATGCCTTCTCTTGTTTCTAGATACCTCAGCCTTGTTACTCTTGGTAACTGTTTGGAAAAATCCAATGTGCTAATGATAGGCAAGACATGAAAGATGCAAGGCTAGTATGAGAAAGACAGCAGAACGGGAAAAAAAATGCACCTGAAAGAGCTCATCAGGTATATGATATGCTACAACTCTGCTTATAGGCCATAGTGCTGAAGCCTGCAATGTGTATTTTGTCTGCACAGGAAGACTACTTGATTAAAAAAGCCAAAACGTCACAGGGCTGGTACAGCTCTACTGTTGTTTGCTTTCATCTAGAGCCTGTGAAAAGACCTGGTAATAAATCAAGTAGACACATGAAAGCAGATAGTGTAGTATCCTGTGACTGGGGACGCAGTGAAGGAGTCTGATATTTAGATTCCCAGAAGATACATAGAGAGGCTCGGCTCCTCTTGTGTCTCTGCACTACACAAACAGACATCAGAGAAGAATTGAGACACGCTGATGAGGAATATCTAACAACGTGTGGAAGCCTGTTATCTAACAGGGTCTTCAGAGAGCTGCGAGGGTAGGAGAGGAGGAGCGGGTGTGGGAAAATTGAAACAAAAGCTTGATAGAAGGCAGAGGAAAGGTAGAGGGGGAGTCAAGACTCCTGAAGGACTTTAAAGATGGTAATTTAGAGAAAGCAGTGGTGATGAGAGGAAATTATTCTGAGTGAATGGGACTGTGGAGCACCATGATGTTGAGAGGACTTGAGAGAGGGAGTGAAACAAGCAGAGACAAGACAGAGGGTAAACTCGGGAGAGAAAACTGACACATAAATGAAAATGGATGAAAAAAAAAACAGAATTTAGAATGAAGAGGAGAGATCATTGCCAAGAGTCTTTCTGATAATTATTACTATTTTTACGTCGTATTCAGTGTTTATGTTTCGCCCTATGCTTTGTGAGACAGCGTTTAATATCTGAAATAAATGAGCGAGCAAAGTCCCCGGCATGCAGCCCATCGCGGCACACTGGTTTTTAAATTGACACGCCGCTCAAAAACTCTGACTGACATATCACTCTAGTAGAACAGACATGCAGCCGTGTCAGCATTATTGTTATGGTGGTGCAGCAGCCAAAGAGACAGTCACGAGAAAAACTGCAATTCAACCAAACAATAGCAATTTTCACTTTATCCAAAGCAGGATTTTGCCAAACTGCACAAGCTACACCGTGATAAAGGTCGTGATTAATTGTGCCACTTAGTCACACAAACGTCTTTTGAAATCGTGTGAAAGTAATTGTTATATTTCACCAGTCTCCTGTTCAGCTGTTCAGAAATCTAATGTTGGTTAAACAAAGATGGTCAAATGTTTGTTCACTTCAGATCACAAAGGTAAAGGTTAGAATACAAGATAACAGTCGGAACATTTACCTTGCATAAATGTTAGATAGGCCAGAGCACCTACACTTTCCCATAGGTTTGTGAGATCCATTCCATTCGTCTATTTACTACAGCTTATCCTGGTTGCAGTGATACCAAAGTGTCTCTTTCCACAGCTTTGTCCTGCAGGGCCTCCGGAAGGATCCCGAAGCTCTCACAAACCTGGCGGGATACGCAATTTTGCACCTTTCGCCTTTTTGTGGTCCGCCCTAGGGTCTACTCCCAGTAGGCATCTTGGTCAGACGCCCAAACCTAGATGGCAAAGTTGTTGTGGCCAGGATCTTGCCTACACCAGGCATGTTCATCCGGCCCACATACCGAGTGAAATTATAGCGCTTGGCCGATCCACCTTCCACCCAAGTCTGAGCCAGATCCAGCCACGTCACCAGATTATTAGGGAAAACTCAACTGATCCTTTTTTAATGCAAACACACACTCTGCAAAGAGGACTCATGTCAACCATTTGACTTGCATGTATGAATGTATTACTTGCTTGTATTACTTGGATTAAGTCTTCCCAAAGTCTTCCAACCCTGCCTCTAGTGTGTTGGCAGGGTTCACAAGTTCCTCAAACTGTTCTCCTTTGTCACCCGACAATATCGCCTGTCTAGTTCAGCAGTACTTCTCCCCAGTTTCTGGTGGCCACCAGCGGGTCCTTGGGTTTCAGCCATTACAGGCATCTGTGACCTTCTGGCAATGACTTGGTCACACAATGGCCCACTCGAATATCATGTCTCTAAGTAAATACTACTGCAGAGGTAAACTGTTTGGAGTTTCATCCTTACCTGGAACGTGTCATTCAACCTCCAACGAGCAAGTCTTTGTAGCAGAGGTTCAGCCTTCACCTTTGCCTGCCGTCTCACTGCCCAGTTAACAAAATCGTTGTAGCCTAGACACATTCGTCCGGCCCACATACTGCACGAAAGGCTGCCACTTGGGTGGTCTTTTGTCGCTCAGATCTGGCAAATAGGAGTGGGTCACCCAAGTGCCATCGTTCCATGTGGTATGTGGGCCAGATAAATGTGTCTGGCACGTTCTTGCTATTCGGGTGGCGTCAAATCAGCACAACTAATCTTGTATGTGGTGTGCCAATATTGGGGAGTTTATGAATTAAGAAATCTTGTGTCCGAGGTTTTGTGTGGATTGCATTAGTGCTACAGGGTGGAGATTTATGTTGCACATCAGTGCTTTTTAAAGTTGAAATCCATAAACATAACTCTCTGCATGACCTCAGCCTCTGCAGAAATGTGAGAAAACCTCAGCACTTATACCACCTCAAGACTGCCTTCTCAGCCTTATGGCTTGGGATGGCATCCCCTTATTCATCTTTTATATTATAATGCTATAAAAGATTGTAACATTAACAGCATTCATACTCTTCTTCTTTCTTTAAGAATTCCAGATCGCGGCATTATTTCTCTGAAAAAGAGCCATCCAAGTCAGAACTCTCTAAGATTTAACACAGCATTAGGAGTCATGATGAGACGTCTCCAGTGGCCAGACATTTTCCGTTGGACATGACATTTGCTTCTTTGAGGTTTCAGGGCACAGAGGTACTGAAGTCTTTGAAATGCCAAGGGGACAGTGGATGGAGTATTTGAACGGCTAGACTCTTTTTGAATACAATCACCCGGAGCGTCTTAGAGACTTAGTAAAACAGAACAATGTCCTTAATGTAAAAAGGCAAAACAAGTCAGTCTCAATGGGCATGTACTGCATTTCTTTGTTCACTGAAATTGCATACAGGTTGTGGTTACACTCCTAAAGGGGCAAAAAGACCCCTCCAAAAAAAGGTGAAACCAGGAGCACTGATTGAGGCAGCAAAGTAGCTTAGAGAGGAAGTAACAGAACAGATGGAAGTAAGAGGGAAGTGGGAATATACATTGCATGCTGAGGGGTTGTGGAGATGCGTTGGGTGGTACTGTACCTCTGTTGCCAGTGACTGTGGGGTCTGAGGCGTGGGTGCCTAATAGGGCTGTAGGATCTGGAGGGATGGGATGTAGGGGGGGAGTGGTGGATGGAGGCGGGGTTGTGGGGGCGTCTGGTGGAGGGGACAGACAGACACATACACACAAAAACAATACAACAACAACAACAACAAAAATGAATCAAAACGGGGGCAGTTACACATTAAATAATGATGGGAAATACACAAAGGGCAAAATCATAACACAATTCAAAGCAAAAACACATGAATGGTGGAAACTTTCTACAAAGCAATAATGAATTGCTGTCGATGCAAAATGATACACTGCACAAAAAATAGTGTTTCAAGCCTCGCTGATCTTTTTTCTGTGGGTCAGCGAGGCTTTCTCACTAATTCAGAGAGGTGCTTTTCATGGATCCCTGAAACATATTTTCATCCTATGACTAAATGGTTTGCTGTTTACTTTACGAACCTTAAATGACCTCCATCACTTCAAAAACTGAAAGCCTCTTGTATGAGTGCGTTTTAATGATTCTCTTTGGGTCAGTGTTCACATGAGTCATGTTTGAAATGCTGTTAAATGGCTGAGCATCTCATGCATACTTTTATGTTACTGCACATACTGAGCACGAGGGCTACAATTGATATATAAAGCAAATTTATCAAGGAAAAAATGGGAGTAGTGCAAGGGAAATAATGTTGTGGAAGAGAAGTGCCACTCCTCCATATTTTCTTAGTCCTTATGGATTAGATTGTTCCATCTTTGAATGCGAGGGTATTTTCTGTAGTAGGAGAACAGGATTGACCTTGAGTCTCTTAATGTCTGCTGATGTGTGTGAGGATAGGTCCTTCACATGTGCAAGGGAAGAGAGTTAGATAAAACAAAGCGAGGAAATCACAAATGATCGGTGCCAATTACCCATGTTGACTTGAGAAAACGGTAGCTAAGCTGCATTACTATGCTCTGTTTTGAACTGCTCAATACAGGATAATAACGGTGCCTCATTCAAGGAAATATTTCCCCCTCACATGTTGAGGCAATAGAAAAAATGGGTCTGAAACATTACGTGACAAACTTAATGAGGTTACACTACCACCTTGGCTTTTATGTTTATGCCACGCTGCTTCTTCTTCTTTTTTTTTTTTTACTGCTTTTAATTGGTTATGGTACACTTTCTCAGGGCCGACTGACTGTCCTGCACGTCTCTGTGACATTTCAGCCCGGGCGTGAATCACTGAGCAGCTAAGTACGTGTCTTCAGGAAAGAGGGAAGAGAGAAAAAAAAAACGTCTCCTCGTTGGAGGGGAGCCATTAAAAAGGTATTTTCCAAGAATTATGGCTGCAATTGTAAAAGGCTAAAAGGTGTGCTAATCACTAATGAAGGGTAGGAACCGACTGGGTGCCATTTCAAAGGAACACGTAATGAATCTGGATAGAGCTCTTTGACCCTCCCATACCCAATTGCCTTCTTTGTGCTGCAGAATTAGTCAGTTTAATAACCCCGCTGTCATTAAGTGCATTGGTTATTCTTGTTGCTACACTCGGCTGGCATTTGAGGGAATTGTTAGGCGCACAGAGAAAGCGTGGCATGTGGGGGCAATTAGGAGAGGAAGTGCAAATCTCAGAAATATGTGATGAAACTTCCAAGGCTTATGCAATAAAGGCTGCTGATGAGCCCATTTTAGTGGAACCAATAAATTATTAAAGGAGATAATTACATTATTTATCTTTCAACTTGGTGAACCTAATCAATATGCTGCTAACTGTGGTAATTTAACTGGCACGGATATCAGTCTCTCTGTGCTTACCTGTGGTAAATTCTGCTTGTGCGACTTCACATCTCAGCCTTCACACGGGATTTTAATTTGAAGGAAAAAGTATAAATATCAGATGGAATGTATCGCCCCTCAGTCCGGACCTGTGTTGTGGCTTTGAATGCAAAGATGGCAAGCTGCAAGTGATTTGTTTTCCCTAAATATCTGAGTAATAGAACCATAAAAGTTGTTATCGCTACCTTAGGAGTGGTTCGAAAAAAGTCATCATAAAGTTTAGACAGAAAAACGCGGAATGTTTATATCTTTACATTTTTCTTGTCACACTTGCCACTGTGTAGTGCGAGCATAAAACCAGAAACGACGTGTGACGGCCGCGTTAATAATTATTAGTTGTATAACACTGGGAATTTTCCTCGTCCTTACTTGACCCATTTTGATTTTACTCAGCACTGCCAGCTGAAGATCAAGTTGTGAGCCATTAAAATCATACAGTCGTAGGATGAGATTATATTTATGGGACATTTACAGTCGTTTGAAACATGGATCTATTAAAGAGCTTGACTGTCCGTGCCGTAATTTTTCCTTCTGTGAGTCCATTGTTGGAGAAGTAATTAACCTATGGGCAATATTTCTATTTTGGTTGACATTCTAACTTTCAACCTTATGGGGTATGGACAGCCGACACGCCCGCGGTTCTATTCCAGCTGACATCACACTTTCCGCATCCACGTGGCTGCAAAATGTTATGACTGCGCTGACAAACGTGTAAACCTGTATATGCAGAAAGCCAATGGTAAAAGTCAATATCGCATCCATCGACTGTATCCGCTTCTTTCTGCATTGGGCATCTGCACACACATACATGTTTACATATTTGTCAGGCACAAACGAACCTTAATAGGCCTACGTGACCAGCAGTTTACACCGGAGGTCGTCCTAATCGAGGGCAGAAGTTTATATTATCCATTAACAATGTGCAATGAGTCTGAAGAGATGCTGTTAGTAAGCCTGAGCATGCTGTTGTTGCAGATAATGACATATATGTTGCTGGGCAACCTAGTATTGACCTGAGCCGCGTAGTAGACTCCATCAGTCCAGCGGCACAGTCGGATTTGGCCTTGCCTACCTGTGAAACGACAGGGCCTCTGTGGTCGAGCTAGTATCGACAAACACGCAACTCATTCAAAAATGAAGCCACCAAAACTCCTTCAGCTAGGTTTAGGAAAATATTTTGGTTGCATGGGTGAATGAACCAACCCAAAACTACATGTTAATAAAAATCTTACGGCTCATCCTACTGCATTTGTCTCTTGCTCTAATCATTATCATCCTTGTCCACTGCTGTTATGGCACCTTCACACAACCAGTGCATTTGTGCCGAGGCGAGGCAAACTGTCACACTCGCATGTTGTTCTTTAATGGATTGGTGTGTCAGTTACACCTGCTGCTGT
The DNA here is from genome assembly GCF_904848185.1 of Acanthopagrus latus. NCBI lineage: Eukaryota > Metazoa > Chordata > Actinopteri > Spariformes > Sparidae > Acanthopagrus > Acanthopagrus latus. The sequence goes on from NC_051051.1 coordinate 10,007,137, forward strand.
GAGATCGGGCTGTGCGTGGGACCCTTGCAGCCGCTCAGATGCAGTTAATAAATATTGGTTATTACTGAGAAATGTCTACATTCATTAATTGTTATATAGTGCGGCACTGGAGGCACATAGAGCAGAGTGATAAATGTATGCTCTCATCAATAAATCAAACTTAACTTCATTGCGCTATATGACTTTTCACCTAATTGGTTATTTATTATGTAGTTTAGCATTTGTAGACGTTTTAATGTTTAAACATTACTGACTCCAGAGGTTTCCGTGTGTTGCTGTGGCCTTGGCTACGACCAGCAGGAGGCACATCATGAACTATTGATAGTGACCTTGCATCCTTCATCAGCTCCACATCTGGTTATTACTCACCCATCACAGACAAGTCAAGAACACACACGAATTCACCTGAGCTCTTGAAAACATGGCCGTGGGAACGTGAGAGGTTTATTTCTCTCTCTCTCTTTTTTTTTTTCATCAGATCAGGTCTATTTTCAGAAATGAGAGCAAATGAACCACCTCTTAGGTGCCTGTAATAATCATCAAGGAATATTTTATCGATCCTTTGGGAAATGATGTTTTTTGCCTCCAGTCGAGTGGTCTCTCTGACCAAAAACTACCAGCCTTTTTTTCCTAAAACAGAGGGAAAAAGAGATGTGTCACTGCTCTACTCTTTTTTTAAGCATTATTACTTAATGCCAAGAGACAAATGGCAGTGGAGAAAAGGATGAGCTATCTGTTTTCCCTCACAGCGAGTCCCTTTATCCTCCACCTCCTCTGGCGTTACTAGGAATTACTTATCCTTCCTGGTGATATTCCTGACAACGCAGCACTAAATTTTGCCTCCCTCACACATTTCCCTCCCGGTGTGTGTGTGTGTGTGTGTGCGTGCGTGCGTGCGTGTGTGTGTGTGTGTGTGTATGTAGGATCTGGGGCGCAGGTTTATTTTAAGGAAGGCGTTGGTGGCATTTGTGTCACCTGAGGCCCTTATTCTCCCTGTGAGAGATGGTACCACTAATCACTCACAGCACTGATACAGTATGCAGATCAGGAGGTATTAAAATCCTGGTTTTTACAATGGAGCTTTGTGCCTGTGAGGTTTATACTCTCCATTATTTGTATAAAGCGCTGTTGAAGTCTTGCGTCCTCTTGTATCTTTCATTTCCTTTTACAGGTCCTTCATCTGTCACTGGTGTCAGGCTGATGATGATTTGTCTCTGCTCCATCACAAGAAAAAAACCCAAACACGATTACCTGCACAGCAGTGATTTCCTGTGAACTCACCATAGACGTAGAGTACATATTCAGCACTGCTGGTCCCTAGGTGGTTGCCGGCTTCGCAGCGGTAGGTGCCATTGTCTGTCTTGTTGAGTGAAGTAAAGGTGAGCTCCCTCCCCTCGACAATCATCCTGTCCAGGTCAGGAAGTTCACCCCCGTCCTTTGTCCACTTCACAGGATCCGGCCTGTGAGGATAGAGGATGTGAAAGAAGAGACAAGGCATGACACATGTACATTTTCTCACGCATTTCATAAAAGGACAGTGTCAACTAATGCAGGATGTGAGTGACTTACGAAGGGTTGCCTTTGGACACACACTCCAGCTTTAAGTACTGACCCTCCTGTGGGACTGCGAGGGAGTGGATGATATCCACACGAGGAGCATCTAGAACAGACGGAGGAGGCTCGAAGTGAGGGTCGCCCATATGAAATAAATTTACATTTAGATGACTTTTCCATGATTAGCTTCATATTGTGATGCGATATCATGATTATGCATAAAAAAATTATCCAATGGCAATAAGATATCAGACAAAAATTGTAAATTCCTTTTTGAGTTTTCCTTGAATAAAATTATGTGATTTTTGAAATATAATTCCAATATAAAGATCTAAGATGTCACCTTGTGACAGTTTTAATAAAATATAATAAGAGAAGATCTCTGATTTATGATTTTTCATTATAAGAATATTGTAATGATTCAAATTAAGTGCATGGGGATTTTAATCCACAATAATTTAATTTATGTCTAGACCAGCTTGATATAGTGCGATAAAAGTAAATGTATTGTAAATGTTTAAATAATGTTTTTTTGTAATAATGTAATGTATAAATATATATATTATGAAAACCATGAATGAATTAATGCCATTTATGTCAATTAAAATTCAGTTAATAGCTGTTAACCAGCAATAAAATGCTTCATAAAACAAATGGCTTATAAAGCATTTCATAACTTTTGGACAGTCAAATAACTATTTGGTGCAATTTGTAAGATTTTCATGTGATGAGCCCAACTCATTAACGGAATGTGAAAAGCAATTTGGATGTCATGACATCGGGGTATTGTGTTGCTGCCACACTCCCCTGGTGCTCTGAGCTCCCAGGGTGGACTGCTGGATGCACAGCTAACAGAGCTAGCGAGCTGACAGCAGCTATAGTTAGCAGCACTTAGCGTTTGCTCTGGTGATATGCTGACCCCTTGATGTCCGGAGTATGAGCCGGCCAAAGACAACCGGTCAAACGTTACATACTGCATCTTTAACTTAAGGTTAATTAGCTATAAATGTAGCGTTTATTCATGATGGTTATTATGAAGTCTTACCAGATGTTCAAACTTTGAAATAACAGAATTAAAAACATGCAGCATGTTGGTTCTATGAGGCTGAATGCTGGCTAACATGATTCTGCAGCTGTAAAAAGATCTCTACGCTTTAGTAAAATGTGTGCGTGTCTTTTCTGTGTGTACACTCACAGTGGACCTCCAGTACTTCAGTGGCCTGCTGCGGTGTCTGTGTCAGTGCCACATGGTCCACTTTACAGGTGTAGGCCACCCCATCGTCATTTCTGTCCACGTGCAGCTGCAAGGAGCTCCGTACTGTAAATGTCTTCCCGCTTGCGTTCACCTCTTTGGCACCTTTGGAGAGAGTTGCATACCGTCACAGATGCGGCACATTTATCTCGCTAAGGTATGACTGGCCACACACCAACGTGATGTTCGGTTAGGCCTTGATTCTGGTTTTATATTCATCGCAGTTCTTCGGGGGAATCATGCATGCATGAAGTATTTACAAAGCACAACATGAAAAGGAACTTAAATAAAAAAGTCCAGCCCACTTCACACGTCTCCCAGGATGCCTGCTTTGACATCCATACAGTACACCAATTGTGGTCATGCCTCTAACGAAACCCACCGGCCTGTTTTATATCTACACTGTCACCATTCATCCTCTCTGCCTCTGCGTCACTGCTCCCACACAATGTCTAACTCTCACCAAACAGTTTCAATTCACTCCACAACTATTTCCAGCCTCATTGGGAGGAAAACACTCCCAATCAGTCATTTTGGCGTCAACTTCAATCAGCCCTCACTGCAACATGTCATCATGCATGTTCCTCTCCATCTGTAAAAAAAACCTGCTCTCGCTGCCACACCTGCCTAACCAAACAGCTGATCCGCCGCTCCATGCCCATCAACACAGCGATCACTGCCAAGGCATGGGAGAACACAGCCTCCTCAAAATGATCTACATGATGTCCTGAAAAATTGGCTTATCCCTTGATCACATCATTACACGTTTTGCCTCATTTGCCTCCCTAGTGATATGGGCCTTTAATGAGCCAAATGTGTTTTGCTTAAAGTTTCACGACCACCTTGTGATGGCAAACTTTGACCATAGCAATGAAAGATTTTTTACAGTAAAATGACTTGAATGTGTGTTGGTAGACTAGCTTAAAATGGGCAATTGTCTGTAGACTAGTTTGTCTTTCTGTGTCGTGTTCAGTGTTGTGAACATAGAAGGAACACAGAACAGTGAAAATGTGGTTTTACAGCTTTTACTCCAGTCTCTCTTTTAAACTCGATGATCACTGAGCGATGTTTTAACGCCGCTTGTGCACCCGCATCCTTAACTTCAATGATGTAAAAAAATGTGCATCTCCGCCAGGGTCTCATATCTCCAACACTGCTGATCTGATCTAAGCTGGAGCTGTTAAATACCCACAGAGTCATTTCAGCCAGGTACAAATTCCTGCTGCACAATGAAGAACCTTTATCTAAATCCTCGAGCTGAGATGTTTTAACTAATCGTAGGTGAGCTGAGTTTCAGTGCCTTACACTTTTACCTGGCTGTGAAAACAAAGTTTAGGGAAGATTCCCCCCTCTGGATTTTGTGAAAATTCAATGTCCTCTACGGTGATTCCTGCACAAATTCATTCCCAAATAGTTCAAGAAGGGGCGGCTGTGGCATCAGGTAGCAGACACCATTTAATAATATCTGCCAGGTTTTGATGAATTCACCTCAGCCTACACACATGACGCCCATATTCTCCGAAAAATCCGGAGACTGTTAAGTAGGTGTTATGTAACACCAGTGACCATCCTCTGCCAGAACGCAGTTTTAAGCCAGCATTCACAACTCGCTGCTCGCTTGCCTCACTTTCACCCGCCGGCCGTTTCACAACTTAGCTGCTTATACATATCCTCCTCCGAGCAGGTATTTTTAACGCACACTTCTTTTCAATCACATCTGTTCAACCAGTCGTTTGGGGGTGGTCGGTCTGCTCGCATCGTGCCTGCTGCCAGTAGTTTAAATCGTATCAAGCTGGTATGTACACACTCCTACAAGGTCTTTTTTTTTTATTTCAAAAACAGCAGACTTTTATACCGTTCCCGCTGCCCAGGCTTATCTCTGCATTCAGGTGTTGCCCTGCTTTGTAAAATCCCCTTTGTTTCTTCTCACCAAAGCAAATTCAAGAAAAGCATCAGTGTAAATGTACAGTCTCTCCCTCCCTCTCCCTCTCCCTCTCCCTCTCCCTCTCCCTCTCTCTCTCTCTGTCTCATGCCGGACCCCTTTGTTTGTATCTCCTAAAGAGACTGTTTACGCTCCATATCCTTCTCTCCTGTGCGCTCATCTGCTCCACTTTCTAAGTATTCCACCCCACTGTCTCCTCTACCTCTCCATTCTGCCAATCAACCATTCTGCTCAGTCACTTCCCCCAACCGAGGCGATGAGCCCGCCTCCCCCAGAGATGAATGACTGACAGGTCTGCAGTGTTAGCAACATCCAGCCAGACAACATGGAGGGAGAGAAAATGGCTGGCTTTCTTCACAAAGAAGGAACTGAGGGAGAGCGAGGAAGAGAGGAGGGCCGGCGAGAGAGGACACAGGATATCTTATATCATGGCGTGCTTTAGGAGTTGCAAGTATTCTCCTGATGGTTACTCCACATCCTCACTGACAGCGTCTCCCTGCCTCTTCATCAGTTTTCTTCGCACCTTTCTCTATCTGTTCGCAGCCCTGAGGTTCCTTCCACAGGTCGCCCATTCCCTCTTGCTCTCCTGTTAATATTTGCACGTTACTGTTGAGGTCAGAATCGGGGTCAGCGAGGAGTCGGTTTACTGAAACTTTGTTCATTCAACTGACGAGCTGAGATGAGTCACCGCTGTTCATTGTTCTCTCGGGAACAGCTGAACAAAGAAAGGTTAAAAAAAATCACTCACACCTTTTTTTCTTTTCTTTTTTTTTTACCTTAAAAGAAGGGTTTTTAGAAAATATATATTTTTTAAATATGTCAATTTTGTCTGAATGAACTGAATGAATCATTTTGAACTGTGCGGTCTGACTGCGCTCATACGTTCTGCTGCTCGAGACCAGAGTTTAAGCACTTCAGACATTGTGATAGGCACTAAGCGATGCCCCGATGGCAACTAATGTTCTGTCTGTACTTTAAAAGTTTTCAATTTCTTAATGTGGGTTGGCTTTCGGCAAAACACGCAAAAAGGATTTCTTCCCGGGTTAGCTCGAGCCCGAGAAACTCCGTTTCTCTGTAAATCTGCTGTGCGATTTAAGTGTCTAGACCTATTTAGACTCTCGTCTCGTGGCGATTTGAAGGGACTCTGATTGCCTCTGTGGGATCCGGGATGAGAGTACTACAAAAAACGGCTTGCTCCCGCTAAAGTTTGGGTTCATTAATGTCATTATATGGTCCAAAAGCCTTCTCAGATCCACTCTGAGAACATAATAACGGTTGTCTGACAGCGAGCAGAGTGTGCCAATCTGCATCCACTCTGTTCGGCACCGTTGTGTGCGGGGGCGTGCACGTGTGTGGGTGAAAAGGTATAATTGCTCTATAAATATCTTATTACATCTGAAGAGCAGCTGAAAGGAGCAGCTGACGTTAAAGCTAAAGCTCGTCGATCAGAAAGCTCATCTGGCCAGTTCTTGTACCAACATGGTGATATTTGGGGGGGGGGGTGAGAGTTGCTAAAATCATCATCGTGATCACAGTGCCGCCGTGGAGTTACTTCAAGCCGCTACCGTCAACTTCACACGTTATTGGCTCTTGTGGTGCATGATGCTGGGCGAGAAACAACAAGCTGGATTGCTGGAGGACTGTTCGAAGCCTCGATGGCCAGAAGCTGTTGAACGAGAGAAAATGTCTTCGCCGGCCTGAGTGAACAACAATGTTTTCAGCTGTTCTCTGAGGGAGGCAATGTATTTTAATCAAACGCCCGGCCTAAAAGTTAAAACATGGATACTTGCTCTTTTCTTTTGCCGCCTGATTCAGAACAAAACACTGAGGTCTGCGCTGTATATTACATTCATAATCATCCCATTTTAGAGAGAGTTTCTATATAAACGTAACAAAACCCAGCTTGAATTCTCTTTATGTTTTCATTTTAACTTATTTAACTGAAAAACGCATTTTCTCTAAGCTTTTGCCACTGTGAATATGTACTGTATACAGTTATACTTTAAAAGCAATCCCACATGCATTATACTGTTTTAACACTGCTTGACTTTGTAGCACAGATTCTCTGTCTCAGTCTGCCCCTAGCTAATTTTATTTCAGAGTACGGCGTAGCATTTCTTGGGATGATTTAAATTTGGTCGGACACAATTGGTGGATGCCGAATGAAGGAGCGAGAAGCTTGTTTTGTTCGCTCTAATTACAGAATCACAATCAGTCAAAGAGCATTTTTTTTAAAAATATGTCTAAACAGGCTCAAACACACTTGCGCAGATTTACAGAGGTGTAAGTCTTTACCTTTTTATACAGCCAAAATGATTTACATTCAAATTGTTGTGAATTTCAACATCGCACAAAGAAAAAGCTCTTTCACACTTTGTATGCTTTTTTTTAAAAAAAAAATCCAGTGAAATAAACCCCATCCGACCGTATTCACCTGTAACACTTCTCCTCAACAAAAAGCCTGGCAGCGTTTGGCTGCCACTGCGGCGCACTGTTCTGTGGGTGGCTGCTCAGAGCTCTGCATCATCGGCGTGAGCCAAGACGGAGCCTCGGAGGATTAGAAATGGAAATGACGGACGTAAAAAAAATAAGAGGAAGAAGATGAAGGGGATGGCGAGGAAGACAGAGGAGGGCTGCTGGGTGGGGGTGAAGGAATCATCGACGGCGACACAGCTGATTAATCCTGGCAGTGGGGAGGCCCGGGGATGACTAAACATACCCTGAACTGTATCCCATCTGAGATTTAAAACAATTTGCTCGAGCGGAAAACAATGTAAAATGGCTTGTGGGTGAGGATAATCGAAAACATATACTCATTTAGATACAATACAATTAACAATGTTAGATAAATAGCTGCTCCCTCTGGCTCTCAGGGTGAGCGGCACGGCAGTGACTAAACTTTTAAACGGGAGCCTGAATACACAGCAGGCCCCGGCTCCAGTCAGGTGTGGAGATGATGTATTGTAGCCTTGCTCCTTCTTCTCACTTATTCTGGCTACCGTGCAGTGTTCGGGGAGCTGTTGGCAGCCTGTAAGCATCCTGCCCAGTCTGACCTGTCTTACCAGCTCAACTGACGGCTGACTCCAGCCGGGGAGCACTGTTAAATGTTAGGAGAGTTTCTATCAGTGCCTGGCAGACCTGTATCATAATGTCCTTCCTGACATGAGACTCCCTGAGCTTTCACGGCTAAGATGTGTCTATGAAGACGTGTTTCTTTTTTCGCCGGCCGCTCAAAAGGAGAGGTCTGGTCCATGTCGCTGCCTTGGCATTTAGAACTGGACAGGTGCTCCACCTCCGAGATGTTGCTCTTAATGGCCACAGACAGTGGGTGTAACAGTCTGACCTCCTCTCTTCCTTCGCCACAGCACTCGAGTCTAAGCCTGTTAACCTGATCGTACACCGGTATGATGCCAGAGACAGAGGATAAGTTAGCTGCACCTCTACGTGGGCATATTTTATCAAGGTGAAATAGGTCCAAAGAAAGAAAGAAAGAAAGAAAGTGGAGGAGGAAGAGGAGGAGGTGGAGGTATCTATTCTCAAGGTAGTTCTGCTCTTTATGTGAGGACTGAAACCAAAAGAAGATTCAAGACAACTTAAAACCAGAGTGTTATAAGGTGTCAAAAAGGTGAGGACCCAAATGCTGACACACAACAGGCAGGTAAAGAAAACAGCTGAAGGCCAAACTCCCCCCTCCCAAAAAAAGGTAAAAAATAAATAAATAAATGCAAGCAACAAAAAGGCAGGTTACAAAAAGCTGGCGACAAAAAAGGCGACAAGGAGAATCCAAGACACTGAGTAATAAAGGACAAACCATGAAGCTATAGGGAACAAATCAAGAACACAAGAAAAAAGGGCCAGAGAACAGACAGGAAGAAACAGGATGAAGTGAAGAGAAAAACACAGGCGTAAACACACAGGAATGATTTCACTAGGGGAAAACGTGTACGTACAACAATAACAAACGACGCACAGGAAGAGGCCTTCATCATAAAACTAGACGTGTAAAGACTAAAACCTCTGGAGCCATGACACAGAGGGATGTGTGTAGTGACTTAATATTAATTTTCAAATCATAGCTGCAAGAATTATACAAAGTTGAAAGAAAATAAGCAAAAATGTCCAACATTTGCTGGTGGCAGCTTCTTAAATGTGAGGATTCGCTGCAAAAGAAAGAAATCTGAAGACGAGTCACATCGGGCTCTGGAAAACCGTGACGAGCACTTTTCATACGTTTTTTTTTGACACTTTATAAACAGAATCACGACATGACCTGAAAGCAATCAGCAAGTCAATCGATAACAAATATGATCATCAGTTGCAACCCTAATCACATGCCAAGCTAATAGATTTGCTCAGATCTCACGTCAGGCAGCATCTCTGTGCCTGTGCTGCACATGCATACAGCATGGAGAGGGTGAATATGCGTTTTTGTGTGTGCATCTTTTATTCATGCCAGTCTGACTCGCAGGAGCCATCTTGAAATTACATCTTTAATGGGCATTGATCCGCTCCACCCCAGGGAGCTGGGTAGTACAAATGTAGTCCCAACACAGACTTTTAAAGCGGTGTGCAAGGTTGTCTAACACTGCCCACGTGACTGGGGGAAAAAAAAAAAAAAGTTTTTTTTTCCCTTGTAACTAGAAAACTTCTCTAAATTCCACAAGTTAATTCTTATTTCAGTGCTCACAATGACACTAGCGCTCTCATCCACTTCAGCGTTTTCGCCCTCTGAAATGAGCTCCAGGAGCTATTTCCTATTCACTTTCCTCAATAGCTCTTTCGAGAGCAAACCTCAGAATAATGATGGCCACCTTATTCCGTTCTCACTCACAGTAGTCAAGGACAATTACCCATAAATGAAGAAATAGCTGGCACTATTTCAAAAGGTTGTTCAGTCACTGTTCAACTCTTTAGTGAACGGGCAGCGGATTTGAGTGATAAGCGTACCGAGAAGTCAGCAGACGGCGACCTAAAATAGCGTGAGCTGTGTCTGCAGTAATAGTTCCTTGTCCTTGACTAACAAGTTTGACAACAGAATAGAGATGTGACCGTGAGCGAATTTGATTCAAATCTTTGTGCTTCCACCCCTCCCTAAGCCCCCTTGGAATAGAGTTATCGCGTAACACGATGAAGCAATAACCTCTACAGTTTAGGTCAGAGAGTATGATAATACGAGTCCGACAGCGAACATCCCCACCCTTATTTCAAATAAATATTCATTTCATCTCTGTCGCGCTCGGTCTCCACGCAGCCCCCTCTGGTTCAGTGGTGTGTAAACAACTGCTACATGTGCTGATATTGGCAGAGGTCTCCCTAGGTTACGGTGTGTAACTGAGATAGAAATATATCATTACTGGGTGGGGACTGAGGGGATCTGAGGGACAAAGAGACTGAGAAATAAGAATATTGGATTCCGTTCCACACACACAAGCTTAAATCCTTACATGTGGGCTGTCTCCTCCATCTGTCTGTTTTGCTCACCCACACATATAAGCAGATGAATACACGCACGCACCCGCACACACACACGCGCGCGCGCACGTTTAGCATAGTGAGTCCGTTAACCGCATGCGAATGGGTGATGGACTGCTCCAGTGGCTCTGCTGGTAATATAATCTTCTCTATTCCCCCAGATCCCACACCAATATGTCACAATTGTCATTTATTCCCAGCATGGTCACCCACAATCAGATGGCTTTTTTTTTTTTTTTTCTTTTACACTGAACACACCCTGTGACGCTGTCAGGATGATGAACACTTCAAGTGCGCTCGCACACACCCACACGCTCGTGCATACATTTTGTATGAACATGTGTCACTCTCGGTGTTGATGTTTATTTATTTAGTCAGTTTTAAGAAGAGAAGTCCGACCACCAGAGAGCGGCTCGCTGGGTCGGCCTGACTCATTGCAGTTCAGCACGGCAGCTGCAGGTGCATTTACACACAAACAAACTCTCAGCCGTTGTCATATGTACCAAGTCAGTCTGACTGTGTCCAGATAATTACTCACACCTTAATGCTAAGAGATGGCGCACCAATTAGTGTCAGAAATGTATTTATGGCGGGCGCAAGGAAGATGTAAATGTGTAAATTGTCAATCATGCTGTCGACATGTCCTGAATAAGTCTGTCAAACGCCTCACGCTGAGCGATGAGCTGCTAATTAAAAACAGACACCTAGTCGTCGGGAAAGGCAGGAAAACTAATCAACAGATCACTGTTTTCCTTCACCCTTGAGACCAACACGTGTTTCAACATTTTGTACATTATTACCTTTCTGTGTTCACAGATTATTCTTACTGGTTTGGCAACAAAGGTTTATTGTGACGAGGTTCGCCACCGAGGTAAACGTGGAGTTGAATGAACATGACGATGCGGATTCAATAACGTCTCCCAACTACAGTTAATTAAATGGAGAGATGCCATGATAGCTGCTTAAAACTGTGCGGAACACCAGCATTGATTTGGGCTTATCTGCTTGCTTATCTGGACCCCTTGGAAACCCTTAATGCGAGATAGCGGGCTGAGCTGTCTGGGCTTAAGCTCGGGGTAGAAAGGGTGAGATGGCAGACGCTCAGAGAGGGACGAAAACTTTGCCTCTGATCGGAATTCTTTACGAGTCCTAAAGCAGATCTGACAAGAATCTTCTAATCTTGACATTTAGATGAAAGTCTCAAGGTTCTGCTCTCCGTTCTGGGACAAGAGGGTTTCTTTAACAATGCTGATTCTTTTCCCCTTTATTTTGTTTGTCCCTTCAGTATTTGATGAAGTGGGGATGAGACTCTATCAATCTCTATCAACTGTTTCAATTCATTTTTTTTTTTTTTGCGTTAAGTACACTTATTGCCAGAAAAGTGCTCTCATACTTCAGAATATTAAATTATCTGATACTCTACTCAAGTACCATTTGTATGTGTGACTTCTACTTTTACCAAATCAATATTTTACCATGATTTCTTTACTTTTAACGCTTAATGTCCGGCATTGTAGTGATTTTTATCCACTAGTAAGTAGTGTTAAAATAAAAGTCCTCCAAAAGTTGATGGGCTTCTTTCTGGGCCAAGACCCATCCTTCAGCCCAGTTTAGCGGAAATCTGTTCAGTGGATTTTGTGTCATCCTGCCAATTGCCCGACCGACCGACCAACTGACCAACCAAACAACCAACCAGACATGGGTGAAAACACAGCCTCCTTAGTGGAGGTAAAAATTGGAGGGTAAAGCTAAGTCAGCAGTGTCAGTGTTAAATGGCGTATATATTATGGAATACAATTCAGAAAGACAAGCCTGAACACACTATGTGTCCTTAGTGGGTTAGTGACTACAACCTTGTCATGGTGAATAATGTACGTGCATAAAAATGTACAAGGCCCAAATTAAAGATAGCAGCGTGCCAAGTTGAGGAGAAAATTATTGCATCTGACCTTAATAAGGAAGCCAATCCTCCCGAGACTACCTTCACTTCAAACCACGGGGGAGATCTCTGACTACCTGTTAACTTTCTGTGGTAAATTAAAAGAAAATTATGCCCTGGCTGTGTTTCCATTTGCCTTACAGGGAGCTCCTCTCTCAGTAGCGGGCCTCTGGGAGACGCAATAATCACCAGCAGATACACAATAAGCCTGTAAGGAAAAATAGTCACTCTGCTAATTAGTGCATGCTCTTTTTTATATATATATATATATATATATATATATATATATAAGCTTCATGTTCCTCAGAAGAGCAACAAGAGGAAATATAAAGTGGAATGACAAACTACTATAATAGAAAAGTTAGATTACAAAAATGTTTTTAAAAAAACAACAACAATATGCGACTTGGGGATCTGCTAATAAACAGACTTTAATGACTGAAAGATGGCTAAGATTATTGTTTACAGGATATTAAAGTGCCATAGCGGTTATAGAGAGCAACGAGTATTCTGTTTAATTTTAATGAAGGATAAGCAAAACATGAGGTTCTGTCAGTGTTAATGAGCTCAAGCATAGCAAGGCTATTAGCTCTTTAGCGCGCTGGTCCAGTGATGTTACCAGGTGATTGTTATGTGAGTCTCTCGCGGCAGTAATGTCTCTAAAAATACATCAAAAATATGTTTTTTGATTGCAAAAACATGTTGTACATTAATTTGAGCACAGATCTAAGTGTGCACCAGCTACAAGAGAGACCTCTGCAACGCTGATGACAGAGAGGCCAAAAAAAAAACGAACAAGAATGCATTAATATGCAAAGTTAATAAGCAAAAATCATGCATGCCTTGGCAAAAAAAAAAAAAAAGATTTCTGTGGTTTATTAATCCTGAATATTAGCAGGGAAATGAACTCTGAGAAGTGTCTGTGTGTTTCGCATTCCAAATGTGATTTTACTTTAAACTGCGACTGAATTTAACCGGGCATTTACGACGTGCAACACCTGGCTGCCTGCTATTCTCTCTACTGAGGTTCAGTGATCTGTTGGGTTGTACAAAGATTTTGAAAGTTTTCATTGCCGGTCTGCATTGTTGTCTTCTGGCAGCTCCAAACAAAATGAGAGAACAAAAACACACGCCGTTCTCAATCGAATCTCTTTGTTTGCAACTTGTGCTTGGTTTAAATCAGCGCAGAGCGATTTGCATTTTGCTATCCACCTTTAGTCTGCATTGCGAAAGAGCACAGAAACCCATCGGAAATGTTCCGCAACTGTGCTGCTGATCTGTGACAGCCTGTCCCGCCGGGTTCTGCGCTTAATTCGATTCAGAACCACATCTGTTGCTCTCTCCCTAAAACCTTATTTCATCATTTCACGTCTCTGGCTCGCTTTTCTTCAATATTCTCCCTCGGTCGCTCTCTCGCTCTCTTCCGTTCAAACAATTACTGAGGGGATGGTTCATCAAGTCGAACAGAGCAGGAGCAGGGTGGAAATGAGGTGTGTAGTCCAGTCGCTGTGATTTAAAACAGTCCTCTGATAACAAGGGAGGTTAATGTATCGGTCTCAGGCCAGAGGACACGTGCTGAATCTGTTCCAGGAGAAACAGCTTGTTCGGCACCAAAAATACACGGTCGAGGCATCACTGCAGCGGTGTCATCGTGCCAGGTTTGTAAGAAAAGATTTAAGTTTGCATTGTGTTATGTTTGCTGATTACAAAGCGGTCTGAGCCACGCTGATAATGTAATATTCAATACACTTTAGTATCTGACAACGCATTTAAAAAGTGCTGGCCTAACTGAGTGGCGTGTTCCGGGGAAATCGAAACTATAGCTTTGTATTAGAAATATCAGTAAATGATACTCATCATTGTAAGATAATACCAGAAAGCACAGAATGATGTGCTTTCTCGTCTCCATTATACCTAATGAAGGAGTAGCTGGCAGTTGCTTCTCGAAGGAATACAGAGAGCATCCAATACAATAACACTTTAAAATGCTGGAGGCGGGGGGGGGGGTGGGGGGGGGGGGGGGCGCCGGCTGGGGGGATTGATTGCATTTCCATTTTAAGGTTATAAGGAACACCTTTGATTTGGTTTCCAATAAGAACATGTCGTGTTCTCGATAAGGAAAACTGACGAAAAGGCGCCCAGCTTGACAGCTGACAGTTGACAGTCAGATATCTGTGAAGATAAGCAAACACTCCCTTGCCCGGTAATGGAACCATCATTTCCTCTTGTGTCGTCATTCACCCTGAAAGGCCTGATATGCTGTCCAATGTATCCAAATGTTACATACCTTTAATCTCCTTCTCATTCCTGAACCAGCGCAGGTCGGCAGCGGGCTTGCTGCCCTGAGTCATGCAGGTCAGGGTGATGTGGTCTCCCTCCATGGCAGGCTTTGTCAGGCCATCGATCTCCGGCTTCTCTGGCACACCTGAAAGATGGAGCGGATATCACGGCGATGGAAACTTATTCACACGCAGCGGTGTGTCATTATGCAACAATAACATTATTATGCCTTATTGGAAATTCTCCTCTAGCCTGCGCCCCTGCAGGGAGATTAGAGAGCAGAGCATGGCGCAGCATCCCTGAGCAGTGTCCTGTTCAAGGAATGCATCAGGGATCCACGAATCAGCGGATGGTCCGTCCAACGACCTGGGCATCTCCTTCTTCAAGGGCTGGTTCACAGGAGTTACAAAGAAAATCTTTTCTCACATACATCAAGCGATATCTCGCCATGCAGGTAGTTGAGACCTTCTTTGATCGGGACTGTGTGCCAAACTAAAATACCACAGAGGTGAATACAAATTTGGTTTTCACTGAGGATCGAAAAGCATGTATACAACGACACTCGGTACAGAACACGTACTGTACCTCCAGCAAGGCGCAACAGTCTCTTTAATTCAACCAGGCCTCACCCATATTAAATTTAACATATTCAGTGTGCTGGATCCAGAAATTGCCTTCACATAGAGATCCTAGCCACTGATTTTTTCATCAAGATCCATGCATTATTCCCTGAGATATTAACGAATATGCAGAAAAACGCTCTATCTCAAAATGTTCCTGGATCTGTCCCTTTATCTGGCTATGCGCCACGATTTCATGGGGCCCCCTTATGGTCCAAGATCGATCCTCAGGACAAGTTTTGTTGGCCCGAGGATCAATTTGTCAGAAATTGAGGCGGAACGTTGGCAAGCTAGCCAGCTAGCGACGCAACAGTTCCTAATTGTTTGTAAGGCTCACTTGTGATGGAGCACTCGTTCACTGTGTGCTCTGTTAGTAAAGTAAACAACTCCCAAAATCCCCTGCCACTTCTCAGCGTCAACAGACGTCAGCTTTTGTCACTGTTTTTAGCATCAGAAATCTCGTAGTGCGTCTCTGAGCTGGAAAAAATATGCTGTTTTTCCTCTGTGTGTATTTGCATGCCGTGTAAACAAAAGGCTCGTGACAACGGAGGAGGCCACAAGGTTGAACAGAAAACGTTCATTACTGGCCCTCGCTATAATGAGTGTTTTAAGTGTGTAGTGTCTGCCCTTCTGATGTCAATGAGCAATAAGTCTGCCTCGGGCTGAGTGACTGAAAGGTCTGTCAGTCAATGCCATTGACTGACTCTGGCCTTGTCTGTCTCACCACCTCCAGTAAGGTTTATTACCAGACGTAAAGGTCTTCTTGTTTTCCTGTTTACCACACTTGTGCATGCACAGCCCCAACAATGGCTGCCGCTCGGTAGACACGATATGCGGCGGGATCCAATTAAACACTAAACATGGAATTTTCAACGTCGACGTTTATCTGCAAATCGGTTCACTGCATGGTTTTCAAGTGTGTAAAGTGCAAGTGTCATTATATGTAACTAACCCGACATCTACTGTGGTCTGTGTGTAAGTGTGCGTATGAGTAGGTGCGGCTTGACCGAGAAAAAAAAAAAGGGGTTTTTTTTCCTCCAAGATTTAACGAGAGCAGATCAAATACAATGTTCATCTTATACAGTCACGTTCCCCTTGGGTGGCCAGAGGCTGAGAAGCTTTAATCTTTTTCTCTCTGTCTGTGTGTGAGTCTGCGCATACATGTGGGAGAGTAGAGCACTGTGGGTGCGTGGGTTTTCTCCACCTGTGTGCACATCGTGGATATGTCTGCGCTGCGGCGTGCTCTTGTGTGCGCGACTGTTTGAGCACTAACCAATAGCGTTTTCAAGACATGGAAAAGTAATGAGACCTCAGTTTGAGCCGATGTGTGGTGAAAAGGAAAAGATTTCAGTGGATTTCACTGACAATTCCCGTGGTCATGACGATCACATTGCTTTATGTTAATATATACATTTTATACAGTAATTACATGTATATACAACAATTTAGAGCCATTTTTCGTAAAAATGTTATTTAGAACTTTATTCAAGATTAGTTAGTGTGCTTTGTGCATTTTCTTTCAGTATATATTGGAATTGGCATGTTTTGTATTTTCAGGCACGCTATTACCTTTAGTAGTTTTGAGTGAAATTTCTCTTGTACGGATTGCATTTAAAATATTTGCTCATATTTATGTAACCCTCTGGATTAAAGGCAATATGTAAAAATGGGTTTTAAACAATAAAAAATAAACAGCATGTGAAAACATAACAGGTTTGACATTATGTCCTAGGTGTAGTGTTGCAGAGGTATTAGCATCGCCATTGTGAGCATTTGAGCATCCTGACGTTAGCAATTAGCTCAAATGCAGTGTGAGTGCAGCCTCACAGAGCCATCTGAATCATTTCAGTAATCTATTTATGATTGTCGGCTACAATTTAAAAATTGCAAGCACGTGTTTGTATGTAGTCCTCAAAATATTTTGAATGATTTGAACGCGGAGCTTGATTAATTGCTCGTGTATTTAATAGTTTGGCATTTTTTCCAAATCATTTTCAATGTTTTGCTGCGTTTATCTCCAGCTCTCCCTGTCCTCAAACAGTGGCAGTTAAACCAGACCATTTTGTATGTTTATTAAATCTCCCTCTCTGTTTCCTGGCTCGGACCATTAACTATTGTTCAGTATTGCAAAATCATTTTCTCCATATCCTTATTGAGCAGTAGCCTTTAGTGTCTCTAATTCTCAGAATGCTTGTTAACACAGAGAGCCAGCTAATGGTCCTGGAGTGCACTAGCACATCTATTAACATTAGCGAAAACTAATTGGCGAGATAATAAGGCCGGTGGCAGGAAATGAGACAATGTTTGTGTGGGGCGATGATCACAACACAAACAATACCAGAGGGCCACACAGTATGTTTTTACATGTCTGCAGATGCAGGTATTTTTGTCTTAGAAGGAAAAAGACACAACTAACCATTAGTAGCTTAAACTGAAAAAACACACACACACAAAAAAAAACTCAAAGCTTAACCTCCACCGATGTCACACGGCTGTGTAGAGGTGTTGTTTTAGTAATAATGTTCCGAAATTAACACATGCACAAAATGGAATAATCATTAAATTCATCAACCAAAAAAAAAACACTTTAAACTTTTTTGGATACGGACAAAAAATATCTCACATTCTCCTCGATATAAGTTTCCACCTAATTACATTGAAACCTTTGAATGCACTTTTGCTACCTACAGGTATTAACATTGCTGTGCTGGACCCCCGAAAAAAAGATTGCCATTGTAATACACTATGATCCTTGCAAAAGTTGTGAGTGATAGGCAATTGCAAAGTACTGATACTGACCTTACAAGCCATTCTAAAAAACACTCTGTAATGTATTTTGATTGTGACAAAGCATTCTGAATATTTATGATTGCGTATAGCTACGGGCACAATGAAATACTTTATACATATGTTTATCATGCATTATAATGAGTCGTGATTACTGTTATAAATTGTTATTCATGCATGTTTATTAACTAGGAACTAAGGAACAAAGAACAGCACTACAGACACATTATATTGCATCAACAATATGGAGATAATGTGTTATAATGGATTATTGACATGGGTTTTAGAGAACGTGTTACCAAAAAGGTAGGAAATTCCAGAAAATGCAGAAATGTCAGGGTTTTTCTGTTGTCTTTCTTGACTTGTTCTCACTGATCCATCTCTTTTAGCTACGAGTATGTCCTCCACAGCTGAAAGCAACAAAGTTAACCATGTTGTTTGAACGCCATTCAAAGTCATTCTGGAACAAGTAGGACAGACATCGGAAGACGTCTTTCTTACCCAGAACCGTCAGGTAGGCTTTGGCTGTTCTGACTGGCATGGTGAAGAGCGAACAGGTGTACATGCCCTCGTCCGACAGCGTGACATCACTGATGCTGATGGTCAACTCCGACCAGGACGCGTGGACCAGCTCGATCCTGTTGTCCCGTAAAGCTGGATGGGGAGACAGATGGAGAGAGTTCAATTGATGCAGTGTGATACGCGGAAACAGTTTAGTTGGCTCTTTTAATTTAACACATCTAATTTTTCTTTATGTCTAATTAGCGCAATTCATATCTATTCATGAACTGCTGTCCACATAGGCAGTCAAACAAACAGAGAGAAAAACAGAGACAGAGCAGGGGAGGCACACTGAGAGACACTTCCAAGATGGCAGCAGCAGGAAACAACAAGAAAACAGAAAAATACAGATCAGTGGCATGTTAATATTTGCCGTGCCTCTGTCATATAACGCTGAACATGTGCACGTTGTTTACCAAACAACAGCTATTGCCATCTTAACCACACACACACACACACACACACACACACACACACACACACACACACACACACACACACATTAGTCTCGTCCAACCGTAACACAGCAAACGTGGCAGACAGCGAACAGCAAGGGCTCCAACAAAAAAAAACCGGACAATTCAGCTTCTGGTATCATTCATGTGACAGTCAGTCTTTTCTATAGCTACAGCTGTCTGCACGGAGGATGTCAGTCCTTTTGACATGTTCAACCTGGTGGTTAGGTCACTTCCAAGGCTTTCTGTCAACAATTCCTACTTTGAAAAAACAAAAAAAAAGCCAAAGAAAGCTGTTTAGTATGAACATATGAACAGATTTTAAACACTTAAACAATCCCCACGTAGAAATGTAACCTCAAAACTGAACTTTATGTTGAATCTGAAAATGATTTCATAAGCACAGCTCTACAGTAAACTATACTCAGTCTTTGATGCCGAAAAAAACCCTTGCAGACATTTTACTTATATGAAAATGTAATCTTCCAAAAGACATAACAGGAATGGAAATCAATACTGCAATAACAGGCTGAGACAGAGGCCTAATGAGAATTTTGGCAAGATGTGGGAGTTGAAATGGATCTGCTGAAATTGGGTGGCTTGTTGAAAGACACTCCGTGGCCTTCAAAGTAGACTTCATATCTGTGATACAGTGGGGAAGCGCGCCACGCAATTTGCAAAATGGAGTGATGACGCCTTGAAAATGATACGATTCATGTCTGCGGCATGCAAAGGGGCGCATTGTGATATACGAAAACTGAACCGCACCAAAGACTGGTTCGTGCATCAAGGATAGACGACGAGGCGCGCAAAGTATTTTATTCAGTCTGTTTTTTGTTTTTTTTTCCAGGGTGGCCTTGGCAGCTCAAGAGATTCACTCAAGCCTCTCCTTTTTGCAAGTACAAAACCTTTCTACAAACATTATTTAATATGAGCAGCCAAGGCTACTTTACTTTTGCCCTCCATCAAAGTGACTCGGAGAACACCTCGTTCAAGTGCAGCGGGTGAGTTCAGCAGAAAATTATTATTTGTGTACAGGTGTTTATTACTGAAATGAGATTTTTTTTCTTTCATGTGGCCTCACATGAAAGAAAAAAAAATCTCATTTCAGTAATTTAGCTTACAGTAATTTGTGAGACATCATATTAAAAAAAGCAGAGACCCTGATTTGTAAACTCTCTACAAAGATCTGATGTGTGAAGACCATTAGACAGTCTGTTTGTAGGGCGCTTTAAAGAGTGTCTTGCTGAATGGTTAGAAACGGTAGCCAACGTATCCCAAGGACCAAGACTGTGTTTCACCATGCCAAAGCTTCAAGTCAGCATAAAAAAGTAATTTTTTCCTTTCCCAAACACATTCACCTTCCCTATAGGCCACACAAATCACCTGGCTGCAAATCTTAACCTTAATCTTTTTGCTCTATACATAATTTATAAGCCTGTAGTCAAGACCATCTCAACTGAGACCAAGTCATTACCGAGGCCAGAGTGTACTGACACCGAGACAAGACCAAGATGTTGAGAGACCAAGTCAAGACCGATGTGAGTCCTGCGCTGCATGACACACCAGTGTTTCCCACACATCAATTTACTTACAGTGGTCCGCCACAATATCAACACTGGTCACCCGTCAGCGAGTAGCATGATGTTAGATACTCCGATATCCATCGTCGAGATCAAGCACCAGGTCCTGAAGCCAGTTATTGTCATGGCCAAGCCGTGCAATTTCACAACCCCCGTGAAATGACTCGTTTAACTGTCAGAATTTGGGCAATTTGGTGTCCAGAGTGTCGGAGTCTAGAAGAGCCGCCCCGATTACATTTTATCCCCATCCAAGTTAGCTCGGCGCTAAACCAGAAGCCAGCCCGACTCGATCTCGAGTACGCGTGCTCCGTGGCACCCCAACTGGACAGCCACCGCCATAATTAAAGTCTGATTCTGTGGGAAACACTGCACACTAACTCTAGAATGTGAAACATGCAAACCATAAGCAAGTCTTCAAAGTTAGCTACAATCGCCACATAACCATAAAGAACACAGGTTTTCTGGGTGACTGCCATTCATACAATCATAAAAAAAACCATATCGTCATATCTCTGTCTTGAAGCAAAATCCTGCGTTCTCTTTGCCTGAGGCCGAGACGAGGCCGAGACAAGACCGACTAGTCCGAGACCATCAAAAAACGAGAGCATAGGCATGGCGTTGTGACAAGAGAGGAGTAGAAAATTTAAGCTAAAGAAGAAAAAAGTAAAGCTGCAACATATCTGGCGATTGGGTTGAAAAGGGATGATGAAAAATACAGAACATTTTCCAAGGATGTTAATTGCAGAGACGGTCAGTGAACCGAGGAGCATTTTTCTGGACATTAAAGGTCCAGTTTGTAGAATTTCGGACGGTAGCCCAGAACAGGCAAACCAAGCGCTGGCTCTAGAGAGAACCTTGTCAGGTTTTTTAGCGAGGTGTGCAAATGTAACATGTAACTCGTGGTTATCGGTTGTACTGCCAGAGTCTTACATTTGAGTGATTGAATCGATGCCAGGTCCTACAGCATGAGCTGTGTTTTCACTCACTTACAGCCATAATTTGTCGGTCACCGGCAAACGTCTAGCCCCTTGAGGTGACTGTGAAAAGAGGGCGTTAGTCACATAAGCTGCATCTTTTTTTCTCTCTCTCTCCCTCTTTTTTTTTTTTTTTTTTAGCTCCTGTGTATGCATTTACTGCAATGATCACACGACTGACAAAACACAGGGAAATGTCAGCGCGCACGCTAACTCGTGTCATTCCGTCTGCCAAGGGACGGGGCTTTGCTTTGCCGGTTCGAGGCTAAACACCTACAGTAAACAGCGGTGGAGTTGTAATCAGTTTGGCCAAACGACAGCTGCTCTCTCTCTCTCTCTCTCTCTCTCTCTCATTTATTACTGCATTTGTTCTGTGCCTTCCCCTCCCTCGCAACGCCGGTTATCTCGGCGTAGCTGTGTGCCGAGCCTGAGCAGGCGTGACACGTTGACGTGAGCACATGACATATCTTTAGGCTCAACGCTGGCAACGGTGCATTCACGATTCTGTGTGTGTGTGTGTGAGTGGGCACGCGTGGCCATCAATGCAAGACCACCGAATTAGATCCAGTCTAATGCACTTGCCAGTTCAGTTAGGGGTGAGACCTGTCCTGAAAAGATGGTCGATTTATTTCACGCAGCACGTCTACGGACATGTACGCACCATGTTTGACTGAAGAAAAAAGATCATTTGGGCTGATTACAGACGGGGAATAGTCTCCCTCCGCCTCTGCATATCTTTCTGTCAGACCCTCCTTCGCTCTACCCCCCACAGACCTCATTCTGTCGACTCAGGCGGCTCCGCTAACCTGCGATTGTGTACAAGTTAAACAATGCGTCTCTTTTTCAACTGTTGTCTTATTTGCTTTGGGCAAGGAAGTATGAGCAGGCAAATGTCAGAAAATACATTTGCTGTTGCTGGGGTTTCCAGCTGCCGCGCTGCAACTCCGCTCTCTTCCTTCCCCCTCCATCTGTTCTGGAAAGATGCTCGCGCGGATACCTTCGGATGTTCTGACTCGCCGGTCTGATAAGCCGTGCTGACACTGCATTTGAATTCATAATAAGTTGGCCTCGCTGTCTTCCAGCAAAGCTCCCTGCCAATCATCACCGGCGTGACACGGCAAAGAACACAGATGATGCCGTTTTCATTCCTCTGGTTTTTGCGTCGCGTTGAGATTCTGATAATTCCGCTTCGAATCTGGCTTTAGTTTTCCGTTCACACTCACGGTGTCATCTCTGCATTTTTCCTTTTAGCGGTTGCAAAGGCAAAGATCGGGACAGTTCTGATGCCAAAAAGTGGGATGATCCTGATCCCCCAGGAAGGATGGATCCGGGCTGGATTTAGAAACATGAAAGGTGTCGAATGCAGCCGTGAAATCAGGCCATAACTGGTGAAGATACTGAAATGCAGACAAGTGTAGGTTTTCAAACTAACAAAAACCACGATCAATTGCACGGCCAGTTGGACGGCGCATGACACATAATTCTGTTTGTAACAAGTTTGTTTTTGTCCCGTCACAGTATCCTCATGTAGACTCACGTAGTCAGGATGTTTTCGAGTGTCTTAGTCTCAGTTGGATACATAAATTATTCATAACCACTCGTGTTCCAAAGAAGAGGACACACTTTACACACAGTGCATATGACTCACTCTTTCTCACCCGCTTTGTCTAAACAGCTGACTAATAAACGTGCAAAAAGGGACGTTTAATTTTGCTCTGTACTCGATTAGTCTTTTTGCAAACCAACTGCTGGAGCGACACAACTACATCTCAAGGCTGGGTCACTCAAAAAAAACAGCACTAAATGTGACGAGGCTCTGTTCGGTATCGGAGAGCCGGTAATCATTTTCAAACTAAGGCTGAGACATCTCTGATATCACATGTGTTTTTTAACAGCTAGTGGCTGAGGTGCTAGAGGAAAATACTTACAGCTGCTTTTGAGTGTGCGCCTACGGGTAGAGGTACATTAGCTTACATGTATGAATATGTGTACATATGCATATGTGAACATGTATGGGCAGATGTCAGTGTCAGTGGGTCTTCCCTGACAAAATAAAGGATAGATACGAGAAAAAACTAAAGCTTTTCTTCTAACTAGAAATGTTACCTCTGGGAGA
Organism: Acanthopagrus latus; assembly: GCF_904848185.1. Taxonomy (NCBI): domain Eukaryota; kingdom Metazoa; phylum Chordata; class Actinopteri; order Spariformes; family Sparidae; genus Acanthopagrus; species Acanthopagrus latus. The sequence continues at coordinate 10,030,672 of NC_051051.1, forward strand.
GGAGAGGAGAGGAGAGGAGGAGAGGAGAAGAGGAGAGGACTATTTCCCTGTGAAGGTGCTGCACCTGCCTCCATCCATTAGAGACCATTAGTGCCGACGGTCCTGAATGTGCTCACAGCGGACGCCGTTGTTGACAACATCAAAGAGCGCTGGATTTGTATTCCAACAATAACTACTTATTAAATGTGCAACCACATTTTTATTTTATTTTTTTTGCTCATTTAGCCTTGTAGTCTGCATCTATCTGTGCATGTCGAGAGACAGAAAGCAACGCTGCAGGAGAGTCGTGTTTTCTACCTTTTGATTGATTTTAATCTGAGCAGAACTAACACGCGGCACCTCGAGACGCGGCAATTCTGAGTTCGCTAGAGCAGATGCGGTTTGATATCAAGAATCCAAGTGGGGGCGGAAAAAGATTTCTCATCTTATTCTGAGTGCTGATGACCGCCAGCTCAAAAGGAGCTGTCCATGTGGAGACACTGAATGCAGCCATGACCAATCCGCTAACAGAGAATAAACAGCCCTAAAACTCCAAAGCAAAAAAAGACTCTACTAAAAAAAGACAGCATACTCTGAAAGGGATAGTGGTGAGTGGGGAAGTGTCAGCCATCTCTTTTAAAAGAAATCTGTAAAAAGGATGAGAAGAAAAGAGCATCTCTGAAAAGGGAAGCTGCGATAGAGAAGCTGCGCAGGGAGAAGGTCAAAGATGTCTTGTTTCTTTTAAATTAAAAGTGACATTTTTATTTTGAGAGGTGACGTTCAGCCAGCTGGGGGAACAGTCTCATTGGAAGTGACTGTGAATGGATACAAATGCATGTTTAATACAACATTCAATCAGAGGATTTGAACCGTTAATGAGCAACAAGTTTAATAAAAAGTGAGCACTTCGCTTCATGTCGGTCAACACTTCATCTCGCTCTGACGCAGCAACAGCTCCTTTTTCCCCCAACAAAGGATGTTTTCCAAATTCATCATCTCCTTTTCGAGACATCCTGATAATTATTTGTTTTTCGGCGCCCAAATTTTGTGTGCCGTGTCTCGGGTCTAACTGACAACCTGCGAATGCACCACAAGCACGGGAACACAGATAGAAATCACCAACATTTTTTAACAACAAAATGAACATTGCCAGGAAAGAACTCATAAAAACATGAAAATATCATATGGATGCTAAAACGCAAAGGCGGCTTCAAAGCGCCTGCATCATCTAAATAAATGACATTTTGTGCTGTTGCATCAATTTCAATTTTTTTTTTTTTTGCCCCCCTTTGTTTCAGATCAAGGGAATCAAACTACACGTATGAAGCGACTTTGGAGCCCGAAAAAGCTTTTTCCCGCTCTACATGAGGAAAACCTAAATCTATTATCGCATGCAGCTTGCCACGCCGTCACTGTGCAGATGGCCACCGCCGCACACCAGCCACATGCGCCGTGTTTATATGCAGTACGTGCATACACTGTGCACAACAGTCATACGGCGGCATATCCATACTAATAAATTGGCTGCATATCTAGCAGCTTTCCCCGGCTACATCCCTCCATCGTTAAAAGCAGCAGGTGAGAAAAAAACAAAACAAAAAAAACCCCACAAAAAAAACGAAGTGTGTGGGCATGTGCATGTGTGCACGTATGAAAGGCAATTGCATTCATACATTACGGATGTGTTTATTTTAAAGGCATTCAGAGTGCGTGCGTAAGCAAACAGTCAGGGCTCTAAACTCGCGCTCTCTGAGCCTATCATGTTCGCACGTTTCACTTCCTCCCCTTTATTCCCCGTTCTCCCTCCTGCCCTTTTCCTCTCCCATCCTCTCCACTGGCCTCCCCTCCTCCTCCTCCTCCTGCCTCTGCCTCCCCCACCGTGTCCCTTCATCTCTCCGAAGACAGTATGTATTAGTATAGAACCCTGGCAGGTGTTTGCTCATTCAAGTGACACAGTTTCATAATGAGAAAAGTGCAAATTTTCAGAATATACATTCAGCTCTGCCTGTGTCTGGATGTGACTTGTTCCCTTTTCCTTGTCAACAACCCATCTGGGGACTTGAGTTGGTCCGTGTGCGTGCATGTATGTGTGTGTGTGTGTGTGTGTGTGTGTGTGTGTGTGTGTGTGTGTGTGTGTGTGTGTGAGCAATAGAAAAACAAAAAAAGGCAACAGAAATATATGTTTATTGAATACCTTAATGTATATTCTGTCTCTCAATCGTTCCTCGGCCCTCCATTACCTGTTCCTCCATACCTTTCTCTGAGGCACAGCGGCCTTTTTAAAATGTAAAATGTGCCATAGTCCATACAGTAATTGGCTTGTGGAGATTTTTTTTTCCCTGTGACAGGAATGATTTTCTTTCATCAGTTTCCTACCTGCCACGCTGAGTTCAGTGGGACACCTCCAGCAGCCCCACTTCATTAAGTGAGAAGCAGGTCAGTGGGGAGACAGCTCCTGCCTGTGAGCCCTATTGTAATCTTGCATAGGGATACTGTTCTCCCCTTCCGGCTCTTGGGTAGAAAAGCAGGTACCTCGGTCTATAAGGAGTTTCACGTTCTTTCTAGGGTACGCGATATAGCCATCCTTCAACCGTGACTTTGAAAAGAAGTGGACGGTTTTCGGAGGGAGCCACATCTTCCGGAGAGAACTTAGAATCAAAATGGTCGAACACGTGTATTGCATTGCCGACAAATAGAAAGTAAGATTTGCAAACGTGCACAACCATCTGCCGTGTCATTGTAGGTGCTTAGAAAATGCTCGTTACAGTCCACACGCAAATGCCAAGCGACACGTTCAAAGCAGCTCTGCAAAAGCACACGTTAAGAACTTGAATAAATACGAATATTTTTTTTTGTACGGATTTATTTTAACTCACATATCTGCGTATATGGATGTCTGGAAATATTTGAGACGTTCTTCCGCGCTTATTTGCAGATTGTTAAGCGTGTGTGCGCACGGATCGCCTGGTACACACGGATCTGGTTACATTTGTATGTGGAGTTAGGAGACTCTGCCCGCAGTCGCCAGCTCAGCCGAGATCTGCAAATACATGCTATTTGTTAGTGCAGAGTGGAAAACTGGGAGAAGTAGGTAGATCATCACACCTAATTAGAACACATATAAACAATTACCGACTAACGACTCTCTACCAGAAGGGGACCCATGACCCAGACGCTGTCCAACCCAGACCCCGACCTTCATCATATCACATCTTTTATTTAAAATGCAGCCCTTATGTTACACAGACTGTTTCTATTATTAGAGCTTGGAATCACAATGCAATTCAGAATAATGGTATTTTCAGAGTTTGGCTCGAGGAGATGTTTCTCTAACTGGACCTCTTGCTTACAGAAGCCAATAAATGTAAATATATGAGCTGCTGCAGAGTGACGGACGCTTTGTATTGCTGGGAAAACAGCCAGTACAGGCAAACAATCGGATTCCCCCGGTCTGCATGTCGAAGTGTCCTTGGGCAAGATACTGAACCCCAAAACTGCTCCTGGCGGGCTGGTCGGCACCTTGCATGGCAGCCACAGCCATCAGTGTGTGAATATATGAATGACTGCCTGTCACTTTGGACAAAAGCTTCTGCTGCATGGCCTGAAATGTAAATGTGAAAAGCAGAAGCCAGTGAGGAGAGTATTAGCCACATGAGCTGCACTGTAGGCAAAATACAAGCACAAATTCCTTGTGCACAGTCGAGCATTCTTAAACTTTATTTGCAGAAAAGAAAAAAAAAAAAACACAACACCTATCCCAACCGCAGTCTGTTCACCCTGCTGCCATCTGGCAGATGATACAGAAGTGTCGAGTGTTTTATCGCCAGGCTACTGAGCAGCTTTCTTTCTTCATTCCGTGAGACTCCTGAACTCCTCAACGCTCCGTTTTTTTTGTTTTTTTTTGTGCAACCCTGTGATTGTAGAATGACATCTATACAAACCTCGAATAAGTTTCTTGACGGTGTCCTCCTTGCAATTCTTGATTTAAATTCTATTATAAAAATGTATTAAAAGTTTCTTTTTATACCCAACTCTGTGCTCTAGAACTTTCTCCCAGAAGAGGGAAATAGAACAAGCCTGCTGCTAAGTGCGAGCTAATTATTCCCACTTGCCTGAGGTATTTCTCTCAACACCTCGCGTATGATAAGTTGCTCTACTAATAACGCCGGTAATGACCGGATATATTGCTTCATTTGACGATGTAAGTGTCATTCTCACCTAAACCTGCTTTACATCTGTACAGCAGCAGAAGAAACAAAGCTGACATTTGCCTGTCCCTGGTTTCTTCACAGTCAACATGCGCAGCCGGCAACAGCTCTCTGCTTTTAATTATTAGCACTCTCTGCACCACTAAATGCAATAAGAAACACACAAGTGGGTAGAAAAAAAAAGCTTTTTTTTCATCGAAGGCTGAGAGTTAGACTCAAACGCAGACATGTGAAAAGAGAGGCGTTGAGAGAAATAAAGGTGCAGAATGCTCAAGGTCAAAGAAAAAGTTTTCCTGTGTCTTTCAGAGGCAATAACTGCGTCTGAAAGCTCTCATAAAATGCCTCCTTAATTCCTCCCCTTTATCCCACCAAGGCCTACATTCTGTCTCCTTCTTCCTCTTTTTTTCTTCTTCTAATGTTTTACGGTCCTTGTCTCGGAGAGAGGGGACTTGTTAGGGATCTTCTGAGATTTATAGTCAAGTTTTTTTCTATCAGAGAGAACACCGTACCAATCTTGAGGCTGATATGAAAGGATGTTTCATAGAGGCACTCTTCCAGGAAATATAAAAAAAAGAAAGGCAGCTGTCTCAAAAGTTTAACTTTCCTGCTAAGATTAAGTTTTCAGAGAAAGTTCTGCTATCTGTTAAATAAAAAAAAAAGTCTCTGACATGTCAGGCATTTCTTGTTTTGTTATTTACTTTGGAAAACTTTTAAAAGCCTATCCCCTAAATTGCTCAGGCACAGATACTCTGAATGCATCAAAGCCTTTTCGTGGTTGCATGCTGGCGAGGTGATGCTTGACATTCAACATGCACACACGTATATGTGCACTTATGTACACACCCACATACACACACACAGACGCACACTTGAACACCACAAACAGGCGGCAAATTGATTCAGACAGCTGAATATTTGACATCTCGGGGCCCCGATAGCTTCACATTCAGCGGATTGGGCTCCCGAAAATGAGCGGTGGGCCCTCAGCTGTTCACCCATAACACTAATCTTAATGTTTAAACAGATTCGATCAATCTGCAGATGGCACCGCACGGGCACCACAGGTACTTTGGTAATTCTGCAAAACGACATTAACACATTTGTCATCCGTATATCGGGAGGGCTGCAGATACGGCGACTGAACGGAGAAACTGTATTGTGCTAACGTAGCGACATGCACGCGTGGGAAAATTAACAGAGTCAGCTTGTCTTTTTTACGAGATAGCACAAGACGAGAGCAATCCGACTCAAGGGCATGAGGGCATGTGGCTTGGAAAAATTTGGCCTTTATCTATCGACACTCAAACATCAATCAAGCATTGCACTAGGAGGATGTCAACCCTCGCTTATCTACATACATATTCATTATGTTTTGGATTGATTTAATTGCCAAATCAGACGTACAGAAAGGGTGTCATTCAGTGGTTGTGTTGAAGAACTGTTGATCTGATGTTATCTTATATAAAATCAAATAAATCAAATATGAGAAATAACACGTCTTCTGGTCATTCTTTTTAAAACGTTCCTTCAAAAAGATTTTTTTTTTTAAAAGAAAATCCAAAATCAGTATATCTTCTTGTGCTAATACTGATTTAATTAACTTATCAGATACCAGACTGACATTGGCAATTCATGTACTGATCCAGTTGGGGTTGCATAACAGATCATTTTAGCACTGACATCGACAATAGCCACATAGCAGGACCTACACCACAACCGATGTCTGTTTTATCCTGCAGAGGACTGAGAATCTCTTTACTGGTCCTGCGGGACAAAGCCACGATGCATTCAAGACCACCAAATGTGTGCTTTTAGTGTACTTTATGGTGCTTACAAGGACAGGTAAACCAAGATACTGGCAGACTCTGGGAGGCAGGGGTGGACAGATTAATTAAAGAAAAGAGAAAAAGGATGAAGAGAGTTCTGTAGGTTGGTAATGAAAACACAGATGTGGGTGAGGAAATGGGATGAAAAAGTGTTCACAAATTACTGCAAAGCTGTGTGGAATAAATGATTTAAATGTCACACCTTAGCTAGCGCTCACACGTCATGGGTCCACTTAATAGGCCCAGCAAAATTTTGCCTGGAAAGTAATTACACATAGGTTCTTTCCAGCGTGGGAATAACGAATAAATTGTAATTATGCCTCAATGCAAAAAAATTTCTCAATCCAGGAAATAAAGCTATTATCAAGTCTTGAATTACATGAAACCAAAAGGGCAATTTGTAAAACGATATTAGCCTCTTTTGAATCTTATAAAAGGGAGAATCCCTCTTGCCCAGCGCTCATCTCTCTCTCTCGCTGTCGCAGCACAGCTTAACTCCCTCAGTGGTAAGTGACGGAAAGGACAAAATTGGCTACTTTCGGGACAATGACTCGTTCGAAATTCAAACAGCTCCTCGCAGCCATCGGAGCACCTCTGAGAGGACGGAAGACAAGAGGAGCCTCTTTCATCCGACTAAACGTCTTCGAGGTGGGCCTCAGCTCCTGACGTTAAATGCAAGAAGCCGGCACCACTCAAAGGACTGTAACGGAGACAGCTGCTGCATTTCTCTTTGAAAAAAAAAAAAAACAATACGTTTATGCAAATGCTCCATGGCTGGCTTTAATAGAGGATGTACGTGACACTCTCCGAGATAGGACACATGCACATGCGGGCACATGTTGCAGGCGCAGACGGCAATCTGCTGAATTGGACGACAAACATTTCAGATTCAAATGCCTGCACATACAGAAGTCTGTGACACTATTTCTACTCTGGAGGATAAAAAGTGGAAAATGATGATTTGATTTCTGTGTAATTTCCTGTATGTATCTTTTCAATAAGACGAAATGAATAGTTACACAAATGTACTCTTTGCAAGTAGAACAGGAATTATTAGAAAACTCAGAGTTCTTGACTGTGGCTTAAATTTCAGCACTGGCTTCCAAATAAAGGGAAACTTTTTTTACTTTAAAGATCCAATATTGTGAAAACTGTGAACGTATAAAATCGCTCAATGCACGGTTTAACACACACATTTAGGGCATTGGGCAGATGCTTTTGTCCAAAGTGACCAACAGTAATGAATACATACATTTATACACTGATGGCAGTGGCTGCAGTTTGGGCGTTCAGTATCTTGCCCAAGAACACGCCGACATGAAGACCAGGGGAATCGAACCAGCAACCTTCCACTAACCTTCTGATATCAAAACGCTGGCTCTGCCTCTGAGCCACAACCGCCCCATATTCATAAAACTGTGCCTTTGGCTGTGGTTGTAAAAACTGCAGCAGTGCTGATGCAGAAACAGAGTGGGCGGTGCCTGCTCAAGCATGTGGGAGCTGACCAATCAGAGAAGGATGGGCTTTTCAGGAGGAGCTTCTTAAAGACAGTAAAAGTGACGCTAAGAGTGTTCAAGTAGAGAGTTGAGTGTGTTTTTAGAACATTAAAGCAGATAAACTGGAGTAGTATCAAAGTATGAACCTGAAAATGAGTATAATAAGAGATATTTAAGAGTGAGCTGACTCAGAGTCAGTCATTAACATTAAAGAAGGTAGATCTTGCACCATTACAGCCAAGTCCAACAGAACAAAGCCTGTGGAAAAAAGTTGGCGAGGGTTGGGGTTTGTATGTCTGAGCAACTGTGTGCTGCCCTAATCCCCATCTTCTTCTTCCCAACAGGCAGCAGGGAAAATTAATCTGAAACCTACTGTGCTCAAAGGCGTTTGCAGCTGAGACATCTCTCCTTTCTCACACTGCCAGTGGCACTTTGGAAACACTCACCATCTCAGTGCGCCCATCAGCATGTGCATTTGAATTTGCCATGTTCTGCAAGGCGACTCCCAAAGCACACACACACACACACACACACACACACACACACACACAGTGACACACAAGCACAAGCCCAAACAGCATCACAATCCTGGAGCCCCAGAAGTATCCCTTTGCGTTTCTGATAATAAGAGTGTCCTTGGCAGCTTTTTCATTTCCAATCCCCGAGCTCTGCTCTGGAAATGCCATGAAATAGACCCCCAAGCCCGACCCCTGGTGTGATATGGAATAACCCTGCAGAGAACATCAACTGTTGAATTTGATGTTCAGTGCAGCCTTTTACTGCTGCTCTTTCCGGAAAAAAAGGCAGGTAAGTGAAAATGTGAATACTTTGAAAATTGAAACGCTTTTGCACATACATGCATTCAGTTGCTGTATGCGAAAAAAAATACATACAAACATAGACACACAAGTGCACACGGACACAGACACACACACACACACGGTGCGTGAATACAGATGCACGGCATGCAAGGCAGCCCAGTGGGCAGCTGGATAATGGAAGAGGACTGTGTAAATCCCATATGTGCTTAATCCAGACACTTACAAGAGAGTGTGATTCATACTCTATTACACTCGACTAATACAGCTGAGAGACGCACAGGGCACAATCATTTCAGCAGGCATGAACCAACAAAATAACACCCATGAATCCTCTTTATGGGGACTTTACTGAAGAGGGTGTGAAAGGTCAGGAATAAACGCTTTGTACTTATTAGCCATTAAAACATTGGTGGCTTTGTGAGTGTGTATTTATCTGTGTGTGTGTGTGTGTGTGTGTGTGTGTATGCATCCTCACGTCTGTAAATGTGTGCAAAGATAACACAGGTTTGCATCTGTTTAATGGAAGGAATTTCTCTGCAGGTCTCTGGTATATAAACTGTGTAATATACATAGCTCTTAGTATTTTCTGCAGAGCACATTATTCTCAGGCTATTTTCTCTCAGGAAGTTGAGAATGAGGTAAATGATGGTATTTAAGTCCTTTTACTACAGAACTTTCTTTCTCAGTTTACTAGTTTAGATGTATGTATTCGCCTAAGCCACGCTGAATTAGTGCTGAATGCAGCAGACACATTTGAAAGGAGACATATTAAGCTATTTCTTTTTTTCAGTTTCCTCCTACTGTCCCCTCCTCTGTCCTCTTCTGTTTTTAGTCCCTGTCCCCACCTTCCAAATAACCTTTGACACCTTTGATTGGTCAGCTCGCACACGCCTGAGCCAGCATCGCTAACAACAACAAAGAAGCTTCTTATCTGTGCCAAACTAGCCACTAGGCAAGAGTAATGCAAATCTCTGGTACGTGATGTCACAAAGTCACACAATTAAGGGTGGGACTACTGACGAGGCATTTGAGGAGCAGTGTTTTCTGTTGAAAACTGTGCATACTTTTACCTTTTTGAATTTCAAGATCTTTTATGTGCGCAAGAAAATATGTAACACACTGAAGGAATGATGGGGGGGAACAACACAAAAAGCATAATGAGTCTCCTTTAACAAGTAAACTGATTTTCTCTGTTTTCTAAAGCATTCTTGAAATCCTTCCCATTGGGCATGTTAAGAGCATTGGACTGGAATCTCCACTCATTAGTTGAACATCATTTCAAGTGGAATCGGTATCGTTGGCCTGCCAGACTCAATTATTGCAACTATTCTAAAATGTTACCTCCGTCTTTAATATTTCTGTGCTACAAAACTGCATTTGTGTTGAAAATGTCTGTTCGTTCATGTCTTTTACCCGTGACGACGCCTAAAACCACTGCACCACAAAACAGCTAATTGGCAGCAAAACAAAGTACACGCCGTCGCCAATTTATGTTCATGCTGCACCTCAGAAATGTAAAAGCAGGTCTTTGATTATACGTAACCACCATCAATTAAACACAAGGCCGTGATGCTGCAGCATCCGAGACTTAGGTGATTAGGTTTGTACTTTTGGCTGAAATGTAATTCACACCGCACTGTATGTGCTGGAGGGCAGCGCGAGCTACAGTGCGTACAACAGGGCCGCAGCGAAGGTCACTTTCACAGCGGGGTGAATGGTCGACTTTCAGAGTGTGTGGGCTGTTTCTGACGCTCTGCAACAAACATTCAACTTTCTCAGAGTGCATCTTTTGATAAAATAGAAAAGAACTGGAATTACGCTGCAGCTTCCCTTCCCTGGGATACAGTGACCCTTGTCAAAGGGTTTGTACTGATCATGCTTGTACAAGAGATCGATACAGATCAATGACAGCAATCACTGGAGCTACTGCGGCAACCACAGTAGCACGCGCCTTCCTGAAACCAACCAGTTGCACTTGTTTTTATTCATTATTTGACTTTCCAACTATCAAATATACTCCATAACCAGTTTTGACACTAAAGTAATATGGACTGCACAGACACAAACAAAAGAGGCAGATTATCAAAGCCCTCAAATTGTTTCTGGCAAGTGACACTCAGGCATAAACAAGTTAGAAAAAAAAAAAAAAAACAGCCATCAACATCAACATGCATTCCTCAGCAGAGTGGCTTCTTGACGAGGGACTGAGTTTAAAAAAACAAACAAACTGTAACAATAGCCACACACCCTTTATTCCAGGAGGAAAGCTTTTAAAGTGTGTTTCTTTCTCCAGGTGAAATGAGGACAGTGACAAAAAAAACTGCAGACATGTGAAGTGTGGGACAGATGCTATGTCACAACACAGACAGCAGCTTATTCAAGTGACAAACACTCGGGGATACACAGGAGGTTTTCAGGTTACTCTCCAACCTTGAAAAAAAAAAAAAAAACTAAAAATGTTTCTTGTGTGTTTTGTGGCACTTCTCAGGTGCCACAAACCCAACACGGGGGATATTTTGTAAAACTGCATCTGCTGCTGCTGCTGCTGCTGTCTGTCAGTCTCCAACTCACCTTTCTTGTCCCCGAAGAAGAGGGTCTGCTGTGCTGGGTTTGACCACTGGAGGGAGGTGTTGTCATTGTACTCCACACGGCAGGTCAGGTTCGCAGTCCCACCCTCTGTCACCGTCATATTCTGAACCAGAGGGTACTGACCGCTGACGCCTGCGGACATGACACATGAGAAGAAAAACGTGTGAGAGAAGATGAGGACGTGTCGGGGAGGAAGAGCGAAAGACGCCGAGGTAGACGAGAGTGAGGCAGATGGTGCGTTTTTGATTGCTTGATTTGTGAGGTTGCTCGGTTAATTAAAAAACGCTTAATACATTCAAATTCAGTGCGGGGATGATCAAAAATTCAAACTATAAAGCCGGACTATAAAGTAATGTGATGAAGATGTGACTAAAATAAAGACTTTGCAGTCACTGGGAGAGAGCTAATCAGCTCCTCAGCACTCCACACTGCAGGACAAAGAAGAAGGGAATCTGGTTTATGTCGTTGGGAAAAAAAAAAAAAAAACACTTAACACCCTAATTAAAAAACAAATGTTCAGGCATGATGGCCAGTCACTACTGTGTGCTAAATTGGACCCTAACATGGAACACACAGGGGGCTTTTAGCCTGCGGTACCAACCCTGAAACCTCGACTACACAGGGAAGACCAATTAAAAAATGCTCTCTGTGGACCTGTGCATATGTGTATGTGTCTGTGTGTCTGTGTGTGTGTGTGTGTGCGCGCACGATGGCTGCATTCGACGCGAGAAACAGGAAGATAAACAAGAGTTATATAATTGTTTGTGGCCGGGCAGAGCTGGCTTTCAGCACCATGGACAGGTCGCCTTTGCAACTGCTTCGTCAATAGCTGCCAGTTTTCAGGACTCCGGACAGCTCTCGCGGCTCTGTGTTTGTTTGTGTGCTTTAATGCATGTGTGTGTGTCGGTGTGTGTATGTGTGTGTGTGCTTTTGTGTGTATATGGGTGCGAGGGCTTTAAGCAAGTAAATAATAATAACCATAAATCTATCCCTGTCCCTATCCCCAGAGGACAGGTTTTAAAGACTGTGTGAATAAAGGCTTAAGTAAGAAAGATTATTCATCTCAGGCTAACTCTCCCGTCTTAGACCGCCATCCCCCCCAGGAAAGGATCATAAAATCAGGGGGGGGGGGGGGAGAAAACATATATAAGGAAAGAAAGAAATAGGAAATATTTAGTCTTTAAATTCAATTCCTGTGCGATTCCGTTCCCATACGTTCCCATCAGTTGATGACTGCATGTGCAAGATAAACAAACCCCTCGCGCCGCGCTCATCTGCAGGGGTTAGCGGGTGAAGCAGAGCCCATCACCGGCAGACCCGTGGCAGAGGATGGCGCAGAGGAGGAAAGAGGACGAGGTGGGGAGGGGGAGGCAGAGAGGGGTAAGTCAAGGAGCATGGGTCATTTCCAGTGTTGATTAAGGCCTCCCGAGGTTAATCATGCGTGCGAGAGATAGAGAGGGGTAGAGGAGGGAAACGGAGGAAAAATGGATCAGAGCTATGGGAGGCTAGGAATATGTTTTATTCATGAAAGTTTTGCATGAGGCATGATCTGCCAACGATTTACCGTTCTCCCGCGCCTGCCCTTGCTCTCTTTATTACCTCCCCTCTTTAAATCACTTACTTTTTTCCCATTTTTCTCACTCGCGGAGTTGGGCGACACGCAAGCCCGGCGTGACGCTTTTCATTCCTTTTGTGCCAAGCCACAAAGGGAACTTCACCAGCATGGCAAACAGCAGCGCCGGCAATATTTGGAGTGAGGTGAAAAATATGACAATACGAGTGTATAATTGTAGCTCATTACGGCGTTGGATGCATCAGCAAAGATGGGAGACATGTTCGCTTATTGTGTTGTTAACTCTGTACTCCTGCCTCGAAATGTAATCTGCATGTTTGTTCTTTGAATGGTCTGCTTTTGACAAACGAGGATATGTTACGGCAAACATGCAAAAATGCCAATGTGATAATATGGGTACTTTGTAAAAAAAAGTTTCCCTTGTTCTCACTATCGCCTGTTGCTTTATTACTGGCCTTCATCATTTTAACATGACCAGGCTCCAGTAAAACGTTTGTAGCATTATCTTTTCCGCTCAGGGTTAGTGTAGCATTTGCATTAAACAGTTTACTAGAACCTGTTGTGGACTGTAGTTCATTTAAGTTTTTCTTACATTAATTTCCCTATCTCGCAATGATTTAGCCTCTGGGGGCAATGGCGGATGTTTCGGACCATCCGGTATAACAGATATTTCAGGCCAAGACTTCCTCTTTTGGGTGTTGGTCATTGTCTGCAGTCTGATCAGCAAATTGACATGCGAGAATGGAAACAAACCAACATTTAGGCCATTACTATAAACCAATATCTGCATAAGAACATGGATAAATCCAAAGGGTCAATTTTAAAGTAAAACGGTATTACATTGTATTGTCCTTTAAGGGCTGTTTGTTCGTTTAGTCAGGTTAATCACGAGTTGGATACGTTTGTCCAGGCACAAAACACCAGTCAATAAAAACATATTTTTCTTCAGTTTCTTCCCAAAAATTCCATAGTGCACCTTTGAAAAAAAGAACTGAGGAAAAGCCAAATCATCATCAGAGACTGCGTTTTGGGAAATTATACCAAAATCTTGTCCATTTCTGACTGATTCTACATTCATACAGACGCTAAAACAGGGAGAATTAGAGAAAATCTGTGGGGTAACGATTTCCAGCACTCGATAGCGCTCATGCATGAAAACCCAGTATCCATTTTTTTAAAAACCGATCAGGACAGATGCAAAGCCTTAGAAATCTCTCTCTCTGCCTTTTCCCCTACCTTTTCTCCTCTCCTTCCTCTCCGGTGGCACTACACAGAGTTACAATAGTCCGGGGATCCCTCTGTCTAAACCCTGCGTCAGTGTCACACAGTCCGGTGGGACTGAAAGGGCCAAAGGGGCCACAATGATGGTTATATTAGAACAGTGCAGTGTGCCGTGCGCCTAATTGGCCGGTGGAGTAGGTTCTCCCATCCTCCCCTCTGGCCACCCAGACCTGATTTTAATGTATCTCCTGAGGGAAGGAGGCAGCTGTTCTCTCCTGCTTTCCATGTCTAAATTTAGGTCCTTCCCTCACTTCAACTCCGCCGCTCTCTCCTACTTTGGGTTCCTTGCTCTGTCTTTTCCAGTTCACATCCATTCCACTCAATTCCCTGCTCTATGCCCCCCCCACCCCCCCACCCCTCTCTCTCTCTGTCTGTCGCTTTCCCTCCTCTAGTTGATCCCTGAAGGGTGGCATTTCCACTTTCTTAGTCTCTCATTTTCATATTCTCTCTGCCTCTCGGTCTTTCAAATTTTTTCTTGATCCTACCTTCTTTCTTGTGCTCGATTGTGCTCTATCTCTCGCGAGTGAGAGAGCAGGGTCACTCTAATTGCCCCCACCCCCACTTTGACTGACATGCCGGGGGCTAAGCCAGGTCAACAACGCCCTCATCTGCATGCCGTTACGTGGCGGCGGCGTAATGAAATTAGCCATGCTTTCTTTAGCTCTAGATGGGACTCTGTGTGAATCGCCGCATAGAGTCATCTGGGACGGTGACTGTTTACAGCTGCCTTTAAACAAACAACAAATCATCAGTTCCTCTGGAGACACTAACCTAGAGCTCGTCCCCGCACAGCTGTCTCTCCCTGGATGAGCTGAATTCTCAAGTTTAAATGGGACCACTCAACACCCGGCACACTAGAAATCAAGCCATGCCGCAGAGCTTCCCCCACAATCATCTGGACTTCTGCCTCCCGCCACATTAAAGCACTTGCGTCCAGTTTTTTCTCCAAAGATCAAACTGTTAGCTTGTCCCAAAAGCGGTCAGTAGAGATATACACAGGAACACGAAGCCGCGTCCAGACACAGGCATGCACCTATTGCCAAAGCAAACTACTGGACAAATAGTACTGATAAGAGTATCCTGGATGCTTCCTGTCTGCTCTCCGACATGACCTTTCAAGCAAGAGCAGCTGAGTCTCCTAACCTTTCTTATTTAGGCATTCAAGGAGCAGAGAAAAGAGAGAGAGATGCAGGCAGACAGACGGACAGCCTGGAGCTACTGACCTTTATGCCAGGACTGGGGCTCAACTGAACTGTAGAGATATGATGTATGGCCGGGAATACAGGATTACAAAACGGATAGAGGTAGCCCCGCAGTTTTTGATTAGCCGAGACACCTTTTAAGCCGGCCGAAGGTAGCTTAAAAATGCATACTTGGGATTTAAATTCACGGGATAAGTCCGGAGTCATGTCTTCACAGCACTATCATTTCTGTTCGGTATGAAAACCATCAAAGCGAATTCTGAGTCGCCGTGATGTCGCCAAGAGCAAGAAAGAGTCAGCTGTAGGTGATCGCAAAATTGCAACAGTTGTTGAGCCAAAAGGTCGCTACAGTACGCACACGGTGTCAGATACGAGCCACGGGCCATTTGGTTATCTTATTGGTTGCGCTTGTTTCCCCTTCCAAATAAGTTTCACTAACCTTGAGGTTCGTTTAACACCCCAGAATGATCCGTCAATTATTCAAGTTTGACGACATTTACACGTGAAATGTAAAAGATAAGCAACATAGAAGTGTAGTTATTGGGTTAAATGGGCATATGACATCATCTTGTATTGACTGCAGGCCCCCTGTGGTGAATCAAGTCAAAATCGTATCATGGCGGGCTTTGTGATATCGGCAAATATCATATCGTTGTCCAAAGAAATGATATAATAACGTACCATGATGAAACTTTTCACCCCTATCTGGCACGTCTATGCTGGTAATGGAAACGAAAAATCAAGGTAGTATCTTAAAAGTTGTGAGAAAAATGTGAACTTCAAACCACGTGCGGCACAGGCACCATTTCAGTGTTATCGCACTCAATGGCACTGGCACAAAATGAATCCCACTCAGAAAATCATTAATGAGATTCAAAAGAACACACAGGACGTGGAAGTTTTTTTGTTTTGTTTTTTTTTTGCCGTGACCAGCTAGCATCTATAAGGTTACACAGGTGGCTACACAGCTTGATCCACAAGCCACTCAGACTGAGTGATTCTCAGGCAGCAGGGTGGCCTGGTGATTGGAGAGACCAGCACAAGGTCAAGAGTTTGATCATCCCAAGAGCCGGTGTGAATTCATCAGCCAGCCATTTATCCTGTCACAGGGTCCTTGAGCAAGAAAACGTATCCCCTCAAACCCCCTCACTGGTTTAGAGCTTCGGCAAAATGTCTTAAGCTCAGATGCACTGTAACTTCCAGGCAATTTTTATTTATTTTTGTGCTAGCTCTGGGAGAGAACCAATTTTAGTTGATATTATGGAACAGAAAATGTTGTTAGCAACTTCCTGGAACATATCAGACAAGTGCCTCATCAGTGCCTGCCCTCGCGCTCTGGGACTCTTCCTCCCACTGCGGCAGTTTTCACACAAACGCCTTCCTGTTTCTTCGGAACATGTCATGTATTCGTCTTTTTTTTTTTTTTTTTTTGCAAGTTAGAATATTTTGTACTGACAGAATGAAGAAATTAAATTAAAAAGAGGCATTTAGAGCCATATCGGTTGGAATGGGGACGCAGCCGCGTTTAACACTGCCAAGTTGAAATCCTCTCAATTTGTCTTCCGTATGATTAATGAAGCATATCGGTTTGTGATGCGTGTACCACGGTCCCCAACGTCTTTTTCCACTTTCGTCCCTCAACATATTGATTGTCTACCTTTGTTACAATCTTTTTCTTTTCATGTTTTTCTTTTTTATGTTGCAATAAATTGCTAAAGGTCTGTGTAACATTCATGGACACAACACGGACTGAACTGGTAATAATGCATAATAAAAATTTGAAAGTAAAGTGACCTTTAATAAACTGAGCTGTATGAGTTAGAAATATTTGTATAAATCACATTACTATTATGCTAATGGCATCTGCTATTTTTCTGCTTTGCTCTGTTTGTGTTTCTGAGTGAACTGTATGTTAATTTCCGTGTGTGTGTGTGTGTGTGTGTGTGTGTGTGTGTGTGTGTGTGTGTATGTAAGTGTTTCCACTCTAAACTTTTTTTTCCCTTTTGACAGCGATAACACTTCCTGCTGGGAGCAAATTGAACGCAACCCCTGCAGAGGGTGGAGCTACCTTTGTATTCAGCACTGGCGTACAACCACCTCAGGATGGACATTTCTGATCTGGAGATATGAAATTAATTATCCGGCACCGGAGAGGCTTGGCTATGGTGGTGTGCTGTTGTCATTTACATACAGTAATTAGACCGGGCAGCTGTTGGTGCAGCCATCACAAAACTTGACATGTGACTCAACCCCTGGAGTCAGATCAGCAAAATATCACCTACTTCTGCGCAGCGCTGTTGGGTGTTGTTTTAGCACGGAGACATGGGACAGAAAGAGGACAGTTTGGTACGAGTGACGAGCAGTCAGAAGGACAAGGACGCAGGTTTTGGTTGATTCTGAGATCGGCAGACTTCCTCCTACAGCACCTTCTTAGGTGGTCAAAGCACAACAAGATCAGCGGGTTCCCTTTTCTTTTATAACCCGTGAAAAACTGCTACCGCTGAACCTCAGGTGGAAGCAAATTCTATATCTTATCATTTATAAAAGCCCATACACACACTCATTCGCGCACTCATTTGAAATTGCAGACCGGGCGCCAATATCATTGGCCCAGTGTTCCTGCCCTTGATTCAGCCACATCAATTTAAAGAGCAGAGATATAAACCCCTGCCCATTCTCTGTGTGCAAGCCGCCTGAGTTCAGGCTCCCTCGGTCCAGAATGGCCAGAGACCTCCGTATCCTTTCTGAGCCAAGGGCAGACATCTCGTGGTTTTATGACGGAGGTAAACCTGGCCTTCATAAATACTTTGTACACTGTTTTTCTTCCAGCTGGCAAAAGCTGGAAGAAAAGAAAGCCGGGTGAGGCGAGTTAGGTGAGGGCTGAAGTGCATACTTTAATAGAAAAGCGAAGGCGGAGAAGGGGAGGGAGTTAACAACTGAGGTGAGTGTAAGACAAAACAGCAATATATTAAAGGCGCACTACGTAGTTTTGAGGAAGAAATTTTAATCAGAAGAGAAAGCTCTTCAATGGCAAAATATCGTATTGTTTTCATGACTGAATAAACAAACTGACCTTGAAGTCAAAAACAATTTCATACTGTTTTACTTTGTTTGTATGTGGCGGACCCTGCCACCTTTCCAGCTTCAAACAGTGTTCAGGGAACCTTATATTCCTTTGAGAAAAGCTTGTTTAGTCAGTTATGGAAAAAAATATATATTTCTGCATTTGTATTCTCATCAATATTGTAAATATTAAAACCCCCAAACCCCAATTTAGATATACTTTTTATTCCCATGCAGTTGCAGTCACTAGAACTTTTCAAATTAAAAGAAAATTCAACCCAAGTTTGTATTATTACCTCATTAAATATATAATATTAAACTACACAGCGCCCCTTTAAATGCGTTTAACCAAAGAGGTTTCTCGCTCAGTTGCTCTATCAGATGCTTGGCGGACACGCAGGAAGCAGCTGTTTAAATTACGCTGCCCTGGTTTATGTAAGCAGATATAAAATGCTTTCTCTGCTTGCGTTTCCCTCTTTGTACATGCCGCTGTGTATGTACGCGGCTGAGGGCGAGCAGTGCAATATACACTAAATGTTATTTTCAGTCCATCCTTTTAAGAATTTTAAGATTTGTCTGCTCCACAAGGACACGGCAGGCAACGCTTTGGCTAAGCGCAATATACATAGCCTCAAACAATCCCGCTCTCAATAGAGGGCCAAGCAATGGCAAAGTAATTTTAGCAGTCATTCACATGCCTGCTGGCTTACAAGGCTGTGGTAAATTAAACGTCATAAAAGCACAAGGTTAAGGGAAGTCAGAGTTATTGTGAGCTATCAAGATTCTCAAATTTTGTCAAGGTGATGTGAAGGAGCAATGTGCTTGACTTCTCCCTCTTGTTATCACAGGACCGCAATTCATTTCCTATGCTTTCATATGGGAGGGAGAGCAGGATGATCGCAGACTGGGGTGGCATTCAGGAGGGAAATCAGACTAATCACTGCTGCCACCAAACTCCCCAATTCCCCAAATCAACATGCCACAGTGTGATTTTCTAATGTGTGGTGATGTGTTGACAGATACTGTTCATTTGAGAGTGATCAGGGGAAATGCTTCTCACCCCGGGGGAGATCCGCAAGATGCAGCGAGCAAAAAGTGCTGGTTTTAAAAGCAGCTCTTATCATTTGGCTCATGTGTCAGACTTAACTCCGCTGCAAAGCTCTTTCTACCACTGCTTCCAGTCAGGGCCTATATGTGGCAGGGCTGACACTGAAGATCTCGACTCAAAGCTAAAGCTGAGACTTGGCTAAGCCAGCATGAGCACGTTTGAGTGCATAATTTGAGGAAACTTCTTATATTACACGATATCCGTGAATAAGCGTCCTTAAATCCTCCTTATAACTCCAGAACTTGCCTGACAATCATCTCCACTGGCGCCAGAATGAGAATTGGTTGTCCCCTTGCTTTCAGGATTGCTCAGGATTTTCTTCGGTGATCTTATTCTACCTGCTGTGGCAAAACATTCCCAGCCAGCAGAGACATGGGAAGTCTTCCATATTTACACTGTCTGTGAACTCCTTCCTGCACCTGCAGGCTATTATACTGATAACAGTGAAAGCCCAGACTAGGTTTGAGCACGCTGGGTCTCCTCATGAAATGATGTCATTGAACGCCTTTTGTCCCGCCACCACTGCCTAACCAAAGTCAGCAGTTGATGATTGCTGATGATTAATAGGGCATACTTTATAATGGTAATAACACCAATTTGTGATATAAGGAAAAACAGTGCTCGAGCTCAACTCACTATCAAACCAAGATAAGGTTAGACTTCTAACCCCTACCGTGAAAACCTGACAGTAAAGGTCCTTGAAGTAAGCATTAAGACCCTTATAAGTCCTAATGAGATGCTTATCAACATTTGACTGTATTAGCGTTAAAGGAGACATATTACACTCTGTCTGAAACTGTCTGGTTTAGCTCCTGTCTCTCTAAGGCCCCACCTTCCGAATCCCCAGTCTCCTCTGACGGGTCGGCCTACACAGCTGCTTGAGCCAGCACCGCAAACAGAGCAACCACGTAAAGTCAATTATCTTGTGTCGCTAGCCAAAAATTAGGGAAATGTGTGACATGGTAACATAGTGTGACAGTCACGCAAGTAAAAGGTGGGAATAATGGTGAAATGACGAGGTGTTTCGGGAAAAGTGTTTTCTGTGGGAGAGAAGAGCTTCTATTGGAGCTACTGGTTAACTGTTTGTAGACTGCTTAAGAACATTTACAGTACTATCACATTTCCATGTATTGTTGAACTAACATAGCTATAACATCATTTTTATACCTTACAAATGTTTTTGCTGTTGCTTTATTTAGATAAATAGATGCGTTGCACGATTATTATCAGTTAGCTGCTTTAAGCATCTGCAGGAACTTCAAAAATGTTAAACACTTCCTCTGATTTAGAGTA